>NC_028639.1:28397776-28400763 GCF_001406875.1 Solanum pennellii | reverse complement strand
GCCCCCCTATGAATGAAGAACAAGAAGTTGAAGACACACTCCACACTAAAAAGATAAGTTAATTTTCAAGATGTAGAAAACTTGGATCCAGTATATCAAGGGAAAAAATATGTCCAAGAGCCAAAATGCCAAAGGAAAACAACAACCCAGGAATAGTTACCAAAATGGAAGACGAATACAACCACTATGAGAGGAAGATATGGAGGAAGACCACTTCCATGATATTCCATATCAAACTCTTGAGAGTGAACTCAACAAAGTAAATGGAGAAAATCGGGGAGTTATTACTAACTCTAAGGAAACCATTAGAAATGAGAATAATTTTTATTCGGTTCATGTCCACTAGCCACTGAAGGAACTTCTTTAGCTGATAAAGACTATTCCATGGTGGAAAATAATAATTCTTCTAAAAATAATATGCTTTGTTCCATAACTAATAGTTTTTAATGATTAATATCATCACATGGAATATTAGGAGTGTTAGGACCCTAAGTACAGTTGAAAGGCTTAAGAATATGAAAAAACCAATTTAACACCTCTTTCATTAGCCTTCAAGAGCCCTTCGTCAATGTTGATCATATAGAATATTATATGATGATGGTATACATGCAAAGTTCTTATGCTAATGTTAATAACAAAATTTGGATTTTGAGGACAAACAATATCAATATCACAATTCCTCGTGATAGTGAGAAACATGTTACATGTTATGTCAATCATACAACTTCAGGGATTAACTTTCATAAATCATTGGTATATGCCAAATGCAAGACTAACATGAGAAGAGACGTATGGGAGGACTTGGTTTCCATCTCAAACAATATCCAAGGCCCCTTGAGCATTGTGGGGGGATTTCAATGTAATTGTTGAGGTCGAGGAAAAGCTAGGAGGAAACCCATACAGATTGGAGAAGTGTTTTGAATTCTTAAACTCTATGGAAGATGTTGGTGTCAAAGATGCTGGTTTTTCTGGGAACATATTTACGTGGTATAATAGCAGTGATGCTCCAAGCACTATCTTGAAAAGGTTGTTCAAATGTTATATAATTCAGAAAGGTTTGATCTCTTCTCCAAAACAACGGCTTCACACCCAGCTAGAACATGTTCTGATCATGTACCTTTGGTGATCCAACTCTATAGTGAGAAAGAGGAGCTTAAGAGATACTTTATATACCTTAATAATTGGACAGAACACCCTCAATTCCTCGATACAGTTCAACGAATATGGAACATCGAATGTCATGGAAATCCAATGTGGGTACTTCATCAAAAACTAAAAAATTGTTATTCATCTCAGCACTTATCGAATGTCATGGAAGTCCAATGTGGGTACTTCATCAAAAACTAAAAAAAAAATGTATTCATCTCAGCACCTGGTCCAAAGCTACATATGGAGATATTTATGAAGTTTCCAAGAGACTGGAAAAGGAGATCATAAACTTGGAACAGACCATGCAGTCTGACAAGTCTCCAACTACAAGAACTACACTCTACAAGACAAAAGTTGAGTATGTGTCTTACTTAAAAATTCAAGAGAACATTCTGAGACAAAAAGCCAAAGTGAGATGTAAAGTAGATGGGGTTACAAATTCAATATACTTACATAAGGTTATGAAAGATAGACGAATAAGGTCTGGGATTAATAAGATAATGGACGAGGATCAACAATGGGTGGAAGGTAATTCTATGGTGGCCGAAGTAGGAGTTGAGTACTTTAAAGGAATCTTTGGTCAGGTCCCTGACTATAATGACTTCCAACCCTCGGAAGGTATCAACATTACTATCACAAATGATATCAACCATGCATTGACAACATTTTCAACGGAGGAAGAGATCAGAAGCAACTTGATGACCATGGATCCTGATAGGGCACCTAGGCCTGATGGATTCGAAACTATGTATTTTCATACTTGTTGGGGAGTGGTATCCCCTGAGGTTACTAAATATTTGGGTTTAATCATAGTAATATTGTATGATCCCCAAAATTAATGACCCTCAACAATTTTCTTATATGAGGCCTATTAGCCTTTGTAATGTAATCAGTAAAATTTTCTCTGAAGTTCTGAATTCCAGACTTAGTAAGGTGCTTCCACTTTTGATTAGTAATAACCAAAGTGGTTTCATCAAGGGTAGATCTATTACTGAGAACAGTCTTCTTGTTCAAGAAATTGTTTAGGACATAGGTTCTATTAATGTGGAAGGTAATGTTGTTCTTAAATTAGATATGGCTAAAGCATATGATAAGTCTCTTGGCATATCTGTGCATTCTCATGAGATGGATTGGGTTCTATGAATTATGGATTGACCTAATTTCTAGGCATATCAACGGTAACGGCTATTCCCTACTAGTTAATGGAAGTAGGTATATTTTTTTTCAATCCAAGAGAGGTCTCAGAAAAGGAGACCCTCTCTCTCCTTCCTTGTTTGTTATTAGTGCTGAATTTCTCTCTTTTAAACTTAACAACCTTAATCATAACCCTGAATACGTTGGCTTTAGCATGAATAAAAGCGGCTCAATCATTAATCATCTAGCATTTGCTATAGACATTATCTTATTTTCTAGTGGATACAAGATATCTCTGGAGTTGATGATGAAAGTTTTGGGCAACTACGTAAAAGTTATAGGACAAGATGTTAACAAGATGAAATCGAGGGTGCGTTTGGTACGAAGAAAAATGTTTTCCATGAAAAATATTTTCCTGAAAAACAAGTAGATATTTGACTTATTTTTCATGTTTGGCTGGTGAGTAAAAAATATTTTAGTGTTAGATTTTTGAGTGAATTATGTTTGAGAAATATCTTTTATTTTTTACTGGAGTAGAAAATAATTTTTTGAAGTTCATTTTTTTAAAAAAAAACAAACTTAAAATTTTTTTAATGGTAGGGGGTGTTTGAGGGTAGGGGTAAAAAAATTAAAATTTGAAGTTGAAATTTTTTTTTTAAAAAAAAAAACATATTAATTTTTCTTTGAGAGGGGGGAGGGCTGGT
>NC_028639.1:28381189-28397523 GCF_001406875.1 Solanum pennellii | reverse complement strand
AGGGGTGAAAAAATAAATTTTTGTAGTTGAAAATATTTTAAAAAAACAAACTTAAATTGTTTTTTTTTTGTTGGATTAGGGGATGGTCGAGGGTAGGGGTGGAAAAAATGAAATTTTGAAGTTGAAAATATTTTTTAAAAAAAGTAAACTTAAGTTTTTTTTTAGGGGTAAGGGGGGCTGGTAGGGGGTGGCTTGGGGGCTGGTAGGGTGGGATGGGTAGGGGGAGGTTTGAAGAGAGTTTTGAAAAATATTTTCCTTAAGTTTTGAAGGGAAGTCATTTTCCTCAAATTTGAGGAAAATGAATTGAATTTGAGGAAAATCAATTGATTTGGATAACATTTTCCAAAACATTTGACCCAACCAAACATGAGAAAACTGAAAAACATTTTGTAGAAGATGTTTTCTTCCATACCAAACACACCCCTAGTGTGTCACTTTCTAGCAAAGAACACTCTCAATCTAAGCAAAGGATTCAGGAGATCAATGGTATGACTTATAAAAGTCTACAATTACTTGGATTACCCACTATATGAAGGAAGGAATAACAATGCTTTATTCTCTAGAATGATGAGCAAAATTATTGGTGTTTTTAAGAATTCGGACAGCACAAAAGATTGAAAATGTCTCTCAATATTTTATTATCATAATAGGGCTTTATATAGTCAACTTGATAACATAATGTGCATAAAATCTGCATAACAATAATTTTAAAAAAAAAACTAAATAATCTCAACAATTAAAACAACCTAAAAAATTATCCAAAATTAAGATTCATCCTAAAACAAGTTAGCTTATTATTTTAAAAAATGACTGCAGTAACAAAAAGCAAACTCAACACTCCTCCTTCGCTTTAGATACTGCAATTTAAAAAAATTGCTCCTCCTCGACTTTTGCTTCTACAACTTGTGCTTGAAGATTGTTTTTAAGCTTTCAAACTTTTGTAACATGACCAACTTGTTTGCAATTTCCACATACTGCATCCGCTCTCCACCAACAAAAAATTTCCAAGTGTATTTTTCTTTTGCAGTATTAGCTAAAAGGATAATTATCTTTTTCTTTTGTGTTTTGTGCATAAAAGGCACCCTCAGTAACATTATCTCACCTGAAAGATCTTCTTTGCTCTTGTGCTTGAAAAATACTCATTAGTTCACATAAAAAGTAAAGAGATCTTTAGACTCTTCTAGAGATGAAATTTTAGATTCGAATCTCTTTGGAATTGTCTCAAGAATTTATCTACTATTTTTTCGTCTTTGAAATCTTTGCCAAGTAGTTGATTTTATTAAGGATAAAAGAAATCTTGTCAGAATAGTTAAAAATAGTTTTATCCTCTTGCATCCTAAGAGATTCGAAATCTCTTTTCAAATTCAAAATTTGCATTTGCTTGACTCGTCACTTCCTAGTTATTCTTTTTTTAATTTTTTCCAAGCTTCTTTTGTCGTCTCACAAGAAATAATCTTTTAAAGAATCGAATCAGCAAATGAATTTTAAATTACAGTTTTGGCTTTGAATGTTTTGATTTTTCATCCGAACGAGATTTAATTTGAGCAAGGGTATGATTTGCAGGGAGAGGTCGTAATGGTATATCTTCCATCATAATTTCCACAGATCATAGGCTTCAAATATGATTTAATTTTCACTAACCAAATCTGATAATTTTCACCAGTGAAAATATTTGGGGCATTCAAAGAGAGATTGTTGCTTGCCATTATTTTGGTTTTAAAATGATTTAGAAAAACATATGCTTTGAAAAAATCATGGCTTGAAAAGAATGGGTAGCCCTTACGGGTTAAAGATGTAAGGTAGTTCTTTCGAAGATTTCACAGATCTCACTAGTAAAAAAACAGTGAATACCGACCTAAAAATTACCGACCTCAAATTGAGTCGGTAATTTCCGACCTCCGGAGGTCAGTATTGTTAAAAAGAACAAAACTAGTTGATTTTTATGCAAAATAAAGAGGGGGAAAAAATTCGACCCCAGAGGGTCGGTATTTTTTGTGGAAAAATAAATTACAATAAAAACCGACCTCTTGATGTCGGTATTAAATAAAATGAATAAACATATTTTATTTTTTCTCAATTAAATAAAAACACAAAATTTAGAAATACTTCATCTGAGTATGAAATACGTTGATTAATTATGTATGAAATACATCATCAATTAAAGAAATATCGATTATCAATTTAAGACGAGATTTATATGTTAGATTTGAATTTAGGAGGAATATAATTTAAATTTAAAAAAATTAACTTGATCGATAAATTAAATCCTAACCTTTTATCTCTTATTAAATCAAGGATTATGATTAAATCTTTTATGCTTCCCTATTTTAAACACTAAAAGACCAAAACCTAAAATTTTTGTTCTCCTCCTCCCCTCTCCTTGGAAGGAGCCCCCCCCCCCTCCCCCTCTCTCTCCATTCTTTCCGGCGAGCAACAACAGCTGCGAGCAACAGCTCCGGCGCCACCCTCTCCTATCTCCTCCTCTCCGTCTTCTCTCCCTCTCATCTCCCTCCGCTTCTCATTCCTTTCACCCTTCCCTTTCTTTTTTCCCTTTTTCTCTCCTCTCTTTGCAGGATCAGTCCAGCAGCGATGGACTCCGGCGAGGAGAGCAGCAAGCAATCGCTGACGGAAAGACCATCGGCAGGAGCAAGCAGCAGCCCTGCGCAACAGAAACAGCAACGAGGAACAACACAACGGCAACAACAATTTTCAGCGAAGTTCAAGACAGATCTCAACAGATCTGTCCAGGTACATTCGCTTTAAATTATTATCTCGCCTTTTAACATTTTTATTCTTCTCTTTTACCTGTAGTCTGATTTCAATTTTCATGAAAATCTCATGTATGTTTATCTGAAAATCGATATGCATCTTGTTTAAAGTATGTTAATATTCTGAGGTTTGGCTAGATAGGTTCCCTAACGCGCCTTCATTCGTTAGGTAATATTTTTGTCATATTTTTGTTGTTAATAAATGGTTCTATCATAAAGAAAACAATTATATAACGTCGTGTTTGGGATGAATTAGTAGGTTGGTAGAATCCATACTTGAGTTGAGCACTTGATGTTAGTGAATCAAATTGAACTATTTTGAAATAAAAATATAAATGACTTAAGAGTATGACTTCATGCCCTACTTGATCTTCTTGTATGTAACATGTGCGTGTAAATAGACTCAAACTCTATTTTTCTAGTTTTAACTCTTTTCCCTCTTTTCGTGCTCGGAGAGACAGACAGAGAGGGGACTCTTTCATACCTGCTAACTCCTAGGATGAGAAGTAGGTCCCTTGTTTTTGGCAGGAAGAGTTCCAGCCTTTGTTGCCCCTCGGTAGAGTGAGTCTACTTAGCGAACTGGCAGGACGCGGAGATCTATTGATCAATATGAATCTCGAGGCTAGGCAACTCAAGAAGCTCTACATATAAAAAAGTTGATACAAGATTATACTATTTCTTTCATCAAAGTAGGAGATAAGGTTTGGTGATTCAAAATCTCTAAAGTTCAAGTACAATTATTTTCTATAACGTGTTTGTATCCACCTACTTGATCTGTGTCCATCTTGTGTTTACACTTAACTTTAAATTTAGAAATAATATATTTGTTAAGTATAAGTATCAACACTAGTTGATCCTATTGATGACAAAATCGATTTTCTTGCAAGATCGATTTGTGTCCATCAAGTGTTGACACTTAACATTAAATTTAGAAACAATATATTTTTTAATTATAAGTATCAACACTAGTTGATCCAATTATGACAAAATCGATTTTTCTGCAAGATTGATTTGTGTCCATCTAGTGTTAACACTTAACTATAAATTTAGAAATAATATATTTGTTAAGTATAAGTATCAACACTACTTGATCCTATTGATGACAAAATCAATTCTCTTGCAAGATCGATTTATGTCCATCTAGTGTTGACACTTAGAAAGTTGTTAAGTTCTTTAAATAAGTTAATGTGATTTAGTTGGTGAATATAGTGTTGAAATTAAGTTAAAACTAAACTAATTACACTTAGAAAGATGTTAAGTTCTTCAAATAAATAATGTGATTTATTTGGTGAATATAGTGTTGGAATTAAGTTAAACTAAACCAATTACACTTAGAAAGTTGTTAAGTTCTTTAAATAAGTTAATGCAATTTAGTTGGTAAATATAGTGTTGGAACTAGGTTAAAATTAAACTAATTACACTTAGAAAAATCTTAAGTTCTTCAAATAAGTTAATGTGATTTAGTTTGTGAATAAAGTGTTGGAATTAAGTTAAATCTAAACTAATTAAACTTATAAAGTTGTTAAGTTTTTTAAATAAATAAATGTGATTTATTTGGTGAATATAATGTAGGAATTAAGTTAAAACTAAACTAATTAGACTTAGAAAGTTGTTAAGTTCGTTAAATAAGTTAATGTGATTTAGTTGGTGAATATAGTATTTGAATTAACTCAAAACTAAACTAATTAGACTTAGAAAGTTGTTAAGTTCTTTAAATAAGTTAATGTGATTTAGTTAGTGAATATAGTGTTTGAATTAAGTTAAAACTAAACTAATTACACTTAGATAAATGTTAAGTTCTTTAAATAAGTAAATGTAATTTAGTTGGTGAATATAGTGTTGGAATTAAGTTAAAACTAAACTAATTAGACTTAGAATTTTGTTAAGTTCTTTAAATAAGTTAATGTGATTTATTTGGTGAATATAGTGTTGTAATTAAGGTAAAAATAAAATAATTAGACATAGAAAGTTGTTAAGTTCTTTAAATAAGTTAATACGATTTAGTTGGTCAATATAGTGTTGGCACTGAGTTAAAATTAAACTAATTACACTTAGAAAGATGTTAATTTCTTTAAATAAGTTAATGTAATTTAGTTGGTGAACATAGTGTTGGAATTAAGTTAAAACTAAACTAATTAAACTTAGAAAGTTGTTAAGTTCTTTAAATAAGTTAATGTGATTTATTTGGTCAATATAGTGTTTGAATTAAGTTAAAACTAAACTAATTAGAATTAGAAAGTTGCTAAGTTCTTTGAATAAGTTAATGTGATTTAGTTGGTGAATATCGTGTTTGAATTAAGTTAAAACTAAAATAATTACACTTAGAAAGATGTTAAGTTCTTTAAATAAGTAAATGTAATTTAGTTGGTGAATATAGTGTTGAAATTAAGTTAAAACTAAACTAATTTGATTTAAAAAGTTCTTAAGTTCTTTAAATAACTTAATGTGGTTTAGTTGGTGAATATAGTGTTGTAATTAAGTTATAACTAAACAAATTAGAATTAGAAAGATGTTAAATCCTTTAAATAAGTTAATGTGATTTAGTTGGTGAACATAGTGTTGGAAATAAGTTAAAATTAAACTAATTACTCTTAGAAAGATGTTAGGTTCTTCAAATAAGTAAATGTGATTTAATTGGTGAATATAGTTCTTGAAATAAGTTAAAACTAAAATAATTACACTTATAAAGATGTTAAGTTCTTTAAATAAATTTTAATGTGACTTAGTTGGTGAATATAGTGTTGGAATAAAGTTAACTAAACTAATTAGACTTAGAAAGATGTTAAGTTCTTTAAATAAGTAAATGTGATTTAGTTGGTGAATATAGTGTTTGAATTAACTTAAAACTAAACTAATTAGACTTAGAAAGATGTTAAGTTCTTCAAATAAGTAAATGTGATTTAGTTGGTGAATATAGTGTTTTAATTAAGTTAAAATTAAACTAATTAGACCTAGAAAGATGTTAAGTTCATTAAATAAATTAATGTGATTTAGTTGGTGAATTTAGTGTTGGAATTAAGTTAAAACTAAACTAATTAGACTTAGAAAGATGTTAAGTTCTTTAAATAAGTTAATGTGATTTATTTGGTGAATATAGTTTTTGAATTAAGTTAAAACTAAACTAATTAGAATTAGAAAGTTGTTAAGCTCTTCAAATAAGTAAATGTGATTTAGTTGGTGAATATAGTGTTTGAATTAAGTTTGAACTAAACTAATTACACTAAGAAAGATGTTAAGTTCTTTAAATAAGTTTATGTGATTTAGTTGGTGAATATAGTGTTGGAATTAAGTTAAAACTAAACTAATTAGATTTAGAAAGTTCTTAAGTTCTTTAAATAAGTTAATGTGGTTTAGTTGGTTAATATAGTGTTGGAATTAAGTTAAAACTAGACTAATTAGAATTAGAAAGATGTTAAGTCCTTTAAATAAGTTAATGTGATTTAGTTGGTGAACATAGTGATGGAAATAAGTTAAAATTAAACTAATTACTCTAAGAAAGATGTTAGGTTTTTCAAATAAGTAAATGTGATTTAATTGGTTAATATAGTGCTTGAAATAAGTTAAAACTAAAATAATTACACTTATAAAGATGTTAAGTTCTTTAAATAAATTAATGTGATTTAGTTGGTGAATATATTGTTGGAATAAAGTTAACTAAACTAATTAGACTTAGAAAGATGTTAAGTTCTTTAAATAAGTAAATGTGATTTAGTTGGTGAATATAGTGTTTGAATTAACTTAAAACTAAACTAGTTAGACTTGGAAAGATGTTAAGTTCTTCAAATAAGTAAATGTGATTTAGTTGGTGAATATAGTGTTTTAATTAAGTTAAAATTAAACTAATTAGACCTAGAAAGATGTTAAGTTCATTAAATAAATTAATGTGATTTAGTTGGTGAATATAGTGTTGGAATTAAGTTAAAACTAAACTAATTAGACTTATAAAGATGTTAAGTTCTTCAAATAAGTAAATGTGATTTAGTTGGTCAATATAGTGTTTGAATTAAGTTAAAACTAAACTAATTAGACTTAGAAAGATGGTAAGCCTTTCAAATAAGTAAATGTGATTTAGTTAGTGAATATAGTGTTTTAATTAAGTTAAAACTAAACTAATTACACTTAGAAAGATGTTAAGTTCTTTAAATAAGTAAATGTGATTTAGTTGGTGAATATAGTGTTGGAATTAAGTTAAAACTAAACTAATTAGATTTAGAAAGTTCTTAAGTTCTTTAAATAAGTTAATGTGGTTTAGTTGGTGAATATAGCGTTGGAATTAAGCTAAAACTAAACTAATTAGAATTAGAAAGATGTTAAGTCCTCTAAATAAGTTAATGTGATTTAGTTGGTGAACATAGTGTTGGAAATAAGTTAAAATTAAACTAATTACTCTTAGAAAGATGTTAGGTTCTTCAAATAAGTAAATGTGATTTAATTGGTGAATATAGTGCTTGAAATAAGTTAAAACTAAAATAATTACACTTATAAAGATGTTAAGTTCTTTAAATAAATTAATGTGATTTAGTTGGTGAATATAGCGTTTGAATTAAGTTTAAACTAAACTGATTAGACTTAGAAAGTTGTTAAGTTCTTTAAATAAGTTAAATATGATTTAGTTGGTAAATATAGTGTTGGAACTAAGTTGATATTAAACTAATTAGACTTAGAAAGATGTTAAGTTCTTTAAATAAGTTAATGAGATTTAGTTGGTGAATATAGTGTTGGAGTTAAGTTAAAACTAAACTAATTAGACTTAGAAAGATGTTAAAATCTTCAAATAAGTAAATGTGATTTAGTTGGTGAATGCAGTGTTGGAATTAAGTTAAAACTAAACTAATATTAGACTTAGAAAGATGTTAAGTTCTTCAAATAAGTAAATGTGATTTAGTTTGTCAATATAGTGTTGGAGTTAAGTTAAAACTAAACTAATTAGACTTCGAAAGATGTTAAGCTCTTCAAATAAATAAATGTGATTTAGTTGGTGAATATAGTGTTTGAATTAAGTTAAAACTAAACTAATTAGACTTAGAAAATTGTTAAATTCTTTAAATAAGTTAATGTGATTTAGTTGGTGAATATAGTGTTGGAATTAAATTAAACTAAATTAATTACACTTAGAAAGATGTTAAGTTCTTCAAATTTGTTAGGCGATTTAGTTGGTGACAATAGTGTTGGAATTAAGTTAAAACTATACTAATTACATTTAGAAAAATGTTAAGTTCTTTAAATAAGTAACTGTGATTTAGTTGGTGAATATAGTGTCTGAATTAAGTTAAAACTAAACTAATTAGATTTAGAAAATGTTTAAGTTCTTTAAATAAGTTAATGCGATTTAGTTGGTCAATATAGTGTTGGAACTAAGTTAAAATTTAACTAATTACACTTATAAAGATGTTAAGTTCTTTAAATAAGTTAATGTGATTTAATTGGTGAATATAGTGTTGGAACTTAGTTAAAACAAGACTAATTAGATCTAGAAAGTTGATAAGTTGTTTAAAGTTAAAGTGATTTAGGTGGTGAATGTAGTGTTTGAATTAAGTTAAAACTAAACTAGTTACACTTAGAGAGATGTTAAGTTCTTTAAATAAGTAAATGTGATTTAGTTGGTGAATATAGTGTTGGAATTAAGTTAAAACTAAACAAATTAGACTTGAAAAAATGTTAAGTCATTTAAATAAGTTAATTTAATTTAGTTGGTCAATATAGTGTTTGAATTAAGTTTAAACTAAACTAACTAGACTTAGAAAGTTATTAAGTTCTTTAAATAAGTTAAATGCGATTTAGTTGGTAAATATAGTGTTGGAACTAAGTTAATATTAAACTAATTAGACTTAGCAAGATGTTAAGTTTTTAAAATAAGTTAATGTGATTTAGTTGGTGAATATAGTGTTGGAGTTAAGTTAAAACTAAACTAATTAGACTTAGAAAGATGTTAAGTTCTTCAATTAAGTAAATGTGATTTAGTTGGTGAATTTAGTGTTTAAATTAAGTTAAAACTAAATTAATTGGACTTTTTTTTTAACAAAATAACTAATTATACTTAGAAAGTTGTTAAGTTTTTTAAATAAGTTAATATGATTTAGTTGGTCAATATAGTGTTGGAATTTAGTTAAAACTAAAGTAATTACACTTAAAAAAATGTTCTTTAAATGCAGGGAAAAAGGGGTATGCAGCGCTTCCGGCCCAACTAACTTTTCTTTTTGAATCAGGAAATACTCTTCCTCCATGTCCGGCAAGCAGTGATGATGGAGCTGATCAAGAGGGTGATGAGAATGATAAGGGTGATAAGGAGAGTGATGGTGATAAAGAGTAGTTGTATTGGTTTGACATTTTAGACTTCTATATTTTTGGAATTGTTTGATCGTATTTTAGTTAATTTTGAAGTTGAATGAAGTTTATTTTGAAATAGTTTAATGTATATGTTGAAAATATTGTGTTGTTTTGGTTTGATGAAGTTTATTTTAAAATAGCTCATTTGGAATTCTTTGAGTTGGATGAAGATTATTTTGAAATAGCTTATTTGGAATTCTTTGTGTTGTTTGATATAAATATGCAGGTGGAATACTAAAATTGCAGCTTAATGCTGCCAGTTTTGTAGCAAAAATATCGACCTCCATAGGTGAGAATCTCAAAAATAAGAAATAAAAATACCGACCTTCGGATGTCGAAATCTAAAAAATAAGAAATGAAAATACCGACCTCCGGATGTCGGAATTTAGAAAATAAGAAATGAAAAAACCGACCTCCAGAGGTCGGAATCTAAAAAAATAAGAAATAAAAATACTGACCTCCGGATGTCGAAATCTCAAGAATAACAGAAATAAAAATATCGACCTCCGGAGGTCGGAATCTAAAAATTAAGAAATAAAAATACCGACCTCCGGAGGTCGTAATCTAAAAAATAAGAAATAGAAATACCGATCTCCAGAGTTGAAATCTAAAAAATAAGAAATAAAAATACCAACCTCCGGAGGTCGGAAACTAAAAAAAAGGAATGAAAAAATCGACCTCCGGAGGTCGGAATCTCAAAAATAAGAAATAAAAATTCCAACTTCTGGAGGTCGCAATCTCTAAAATAAGAAATAAAAATACCGACTTCCGGAGGTCGGTATTTTAAAATTTAAGAAGTAAATATTCTGACCTCCGAAAGACGGAAATAATAAAAATAAAAATAAACAAAAATATTAAAGTGACCTCCGAAAATCGAAAAATAAAATAATAAATTTTACCGACTTAAATTAAAACTGACCTCGAGAGCTCCGTAAATACTGACCTCCAGAGGTCGAAATTGAATGACGACCAAGCTTTTTTCGGCCTAAGCTGGGCAGTCGGTTTTTGATCTGTATTTCAGGAATACCGACCTCTGGAGGTCGGTATTCACTATTTTTTTAGTAGTGTCTCTTAAGATCAACGAAGCTTTGATATCGTTGATGTTTCTTTTTTAATGAGGCAGCACAAAAAAATTGAAAATATCTCTTAATATTTGATTAATCATAATAGCGCTTTAAATAACCAACTTGATAACATAATATGCAGAAAATCTGCATAACAAGAATTTTAAAGGACAGATAATCTGCATAACACGAATTTAAAAGGACAAAATAATCTAAACAAATCTAACAAATATTCAAAATTCAAATTCATCTTAAAACTAGTTAGCTTATTATTTAAAGAAAAATGACTACAGTAACTAAAAGAAAGCTCAACAAAAATACTTCATAGTCAGGGGTTGGCAAACTTAATTTCTTTCGATAGGAGAAAGAAGTGTTTTGATTAATCATGTATTGCTCTCGCTTCCGATCTACACCCTAGCAGCAATATATCCTCCTATTGGTGTGGTATACCAAAATGGAAAAATGTTAAAGAGATTTCTTTGGTTGTTCGGGTGAGAAAAAGAAAATGCACTAGGCCTCTTAGAACTCGATGTGTTATCCATATGATGAAGGAGGTGCCTCCTTTAGAAGACATCAAGACATTTGTAAAGCTTTTATTACCAAATAGTGGTGGAAATAGTGGTGGACCTTAAGGGAAACCAACTCTTTATAGAGGGAGTTTGATGGCTAAGTATTGCCAAAGAATTCATCATTGGATTAAGAGGTGGGGAAACTCTCACTGTTGGAATGCTATGTGCAAAATCAAAAGTACTATGGATCAATATATACTATGGAAAGTAGGCAGAGGAGATGGTCAGTGTGGCAAGATAATTGGACAGGATCAGGATTTGGAGCTCTCTGGCAATATTTCCCTGATGATAGAAAACCAAGAGAGCGAAGAATTCCTCTGGATAACATTTCCATCAGAATGTTAATCAAGTTATGGTGGACTTGGAAACAAAGAATCCAGTCCTGAACATGCTAATGAAATGTCTCCCTGTTATGGCCTTGTCGGAATTGTGGAAAGCAAGATGTGGGGCTAAATACGATAAGGACATTTACAACACAAGGAAAACTATTAACAATATCTCTACACCTTTAGTCCTGATACTTAAAAGGACATTTTAAGGAGATTAAGTTTGACCCTGCCTGGGAATCAGTTAGTTACTTGCTGATAAGCAACATCTCCGACAGAAGAATTGTTCAGGTTAAATGGTTGAAGCCCTCTAACAGCTGCGTGAAGATTAATTTTGACGGATGTTGTAAAGTTATTGTGGAGGCAGAGGGGTGATTCGAGACCACCGTGGGCATCTTAATTTTTGCTTATTCATTAAATCTTGGACATGGTACCAACAATTTGGCAGAGGCTAAAGCATTGTTGTATGGAGTTGAATGGTGTGTGAGGAATGAATATGATTATATTTTAGCGGAAAGCGACTCCAAGGTCATGGTAAACTGTGTGAATGACATCAACTCTATTACCATAGAGAATTTATGATGAAGTGAGAGAATTGAAAGCTCATACGGAGACTACTGGCTTCATTTTAAGCCACTGCTACAGAGAGGCAAACAAAGTTGCGGATCATCTGGCATCTCTTAGTCACGACTATCCGAACATCATGGCCTATGATGTTTTTGCAAAACTAACGACTAGTTAAAAGGACTAATGAACATGGATAGGTGGGAGATGACAAACTTTAGAACCATGAAGAAGAAGAGGAATGATCTGATTTGGGAACCTCCTTGAGAGCAATTTGTGTACTGGCAATCGATAATATAGATTTTGTTATATTGGCTTACTTGGTCAATATCTTGCATTTCTTCATCTCAAATAGGATAGCTTGATATCCTCTTCTCTTATTAGGGAGTAGTAATTCACTGATCTGTATCTCCCTCAGATCATATGTAACTTTTTGCTGGAAGATGAATAAAATGCAATTTATATAATTAAAAAAATAACCAACATGATCAAACAAAGTTGTTAAGTATCGTGTGATGATGAGATCTCATCTCACCTCCTTCTAGTATGAAATGCGACCTATTAATTTCTGGAATAAACGACTACATAGAAGCTGCTTAGAATATGCCACGTAGCCTAACATATTGATTATTGTTTGAAACATGTATTACCATGAATGCGCTTCCATGCAGAAGTAAAAAAAAGAAAGAAGCAACTTCACCCTTAAAGACCAAAAGACGAGCACACTTCACCTTAAACTAGAGGTTATTAAATTGCCTGTTGCACTCCCACAGTAAGTCACAACTCTAACATTGTGAAGTTACATGAACGGACTTATCAGGTAAACACTAACCTGCAGCATCCATGAACGACCTCAAAAACAAAAAGCGAACAGTTAAAAGAAAATATATAAGCTTGCAATGGACGATCCATCAAGAGAGAAACGCGTAGAGATGATTCTTGAACAAACACATATGTATACTGCATGGCACACACATGACACATGATAAACACATGCATATATATGCTATGAAGCTTAACATTAAAATACTGTGCTGAAAACCATCTATAGACACCAACAGGGAATGAATAATTCCAATGTTAAGGGGGATCATAAATAAATTGCAACACCTGCCAGACTGCAATGCTTTTTGTTTCTCACTTAAGCAAGAAACTAAGTTGCCACAATTTCTAATTACCAATCAGCATATCATTACAACAATTTGAAAAATATGTTAAAATTTGATATACCAATAAACTGAGATATAAATTTAAATTGCATTTTAATTTCAACATTGAATGTTACTTCAGTTATTATAATTATTGGATACCAGTGAAAGAATAATAATTGAAAAAGCTTTTGATTTCCTTCTGTCACCAATTTAACTAGATAATGAATCATCTTATTTGTTATCTTAAATTTTTCTCACTAATGAACTTAACTATAAATGGAATAATCAACCCCTTCTTGACTCCTCATTAAATGAAATGATAGAGACGAGTAGAAGATTTCTACTGAAGGTATGTTCATTTTTATTTGGTTATCTTCTTTGATTGTTTACGAAAACATATATTCCTTTTTTAAGCACTATCGAAGTAATGCATCAGAAAAAGAGATTAAAAGGACATTATAAGCAACGTGCTCAAACAGGAATGCTTAGTGCCACGTGATGATGAGATCTCACCTCCTTCTATGCCCCTCTCTAGTATGAGACCAGACCTATTAATTTCTAGAATAAATGACCATAAAGATACTGCTTAGAGTATGCCCCTCACATGACAACATGGATACTGCTTAGAGAGTAGCCCGAAATATGGTATCACGATAATTCTAATCCCCATCAATTATCGTTTGAAACATCTATCAACATGAATGCGCTTCCCGGCGTAAGCAAAGAAAAGAAAGAAACAACTTCACCAACCACTCAGTTAAAGAATAATCAAAGTGTTACAATTTGAGCACGTAATTTATATATACCTTCCTGAGGAGCCTGAGAAACAAGTTCCAATGCTTTTCAATTGACATTTAAAGACCAACAGGCGAGAACATACTTCACCTTACACTAGAGATTGTCAAATTACCTGTTGCACTCGCACAGTAAGTCACATAGTATAAGGAAACTCCTGCATCCAATGTTGCATCTCAAAGCTGTAACATTGTTCGACACAGGAACTTACACGAACGCACTTATCAGCTAAACACTAACCTGCAGCATCCACGAACGACCTCACAAAAAAAAGCAACCAGTAAAAAAGAAAATCAGCTTGCAATGGGTGATCAATCAAGAGAAAAATCACAGTGATGATTCTTGAACAGACACATCCATGTGTTGCAAGGCACACACATTATTCCTGAATAGGAACATGCATTCGCTGTCAGGCTTAATACGAATCCCTAGTTGAGTACCTTGTCGGAAATCATCTATAGACACCAATGAGGGGAGAACAATAATTCCAACATTAAGGTGGATCGTAAATACATTGTAAAGCTGGAAGACAGCAATGATTTACTTTCTCACTGAAGCAAGAAACTACGTTGCAACAAATTTTATTTACCAATGGCATGATAAGCGAGAACACCTGACCACTCATTCAGGTTGACAATCCCCTAAGGCATCTCTTGACGTTTCATCTAAGAACTATGTACATTGCTGATAAATGATAATTGTAATTAGAGATGCCATAAGATGGAGAGAATCTCTGACTAAAGGAGCATGTTCCATTTGAATTGCTCAAGACAAGTTAGGAGAAACGATCATCATAGGCACTCTAGAAACATTTCTTCTAATTAATTAAAAAAAAAACAATCAATTGCGAACTAAATCACCTTTCCTCCTCCTTAGTCCGGGCTTGGGACTGGCTGATTTAACAGGCGGAGTTACAAAGGGTCACCTAAACACACAATGTAGCGACAAATAAACCAACACTACTACAAAAGAAACCACAAGCACTATTGGGCCCAAAAAATGCAAAATTATATAGAACTAACAAAATAAACTTCAATTAAATGCATTCAACTTAAACACAAAGAACAGAGTTGAGCAACAACATTGGAATAAGATGGATTACACAAAAAGGAAATGACGACCGGGAGTAACAGACTGTGAAGTAACCTCCAAGGTCTATCAGAAAAGTCTTTCTGCCCCTCCAAGTTAAGCGAGGGGTCTACTTACGTCCTACCCTTCCAGACCCCACTTATGAGATCACTTAAGGAATTGCACCGAGTATGTTGTTGTTATTCTTGTTATAAAACTAGACTAGGCAATTAAGTAGACTCGGCACTGAGAAAATTCCACGTCAAAACCAAAATTCTTAAGTCATGGTGCAAGAGAAATACTGTATTCCGTATCTTGTAAAATTCTCAAAACTTAAACTAAGAGAACTGAACAAACTCATAATCCTCGTAGATTGTTGCAAACCTCGTTGAAGAAAATTCTGTGTTAGAATATTATGGAACATTCTCACAACTTAATTTGGAGACTGTTGTGCTAGACAAATAATGAAATTCTCCCACATATTATGTCACGTGATAGACAACTTTTGGCACCTGACCAGCAAACATGACTTCAAATGATAAGATACTACTTGGGAGATGCATAGTGTAACATTCCGAAAAATTACATGTCTAGTTAAGAGCCCAATAAGTCTTTAAGAATGCGTATTGAGGATAAATAGACATTCCAATGCCCAATATTGAAAAATATTGAGCATAGTATAGAAAATTGGCAAAGGAGTATTAGCCAATTTCTATATAATACCCAAATAAGCAAAATATTGGGCATATTAGAAAATATTGAATTAAAGGGTGTTAGCCAATTTTTTAAAGTATTAATGAGCTCGTTTAATAAATGTACCTGCAATGAAGACCCTAAACTAAATTTTTTGACTTTATGTTACACACAATATGTACTAGGCATCCAAATGTCAAGCCTAGTACCATAGCACATGACCATTTAAAATGATCATGTAAATTAAGCAGTGCCCAAGGACATGGTGAGGGTCCTTGGGACAATAAGTAAACATTTCCAAATGAACCATAAATAACAGTTAGTTAGGAAAGTGCAACCAACCCATGTGCAAGCACATGTGCAAGACATGTGAAGAAGCTCCAAAAGGAGGGGACCACCCTAACCGAATTCGGTTAGGGTAGTTATGGGGGAAAACGTGCACAAGGGACCACTTCATGTGAGGCCTAACCTCCCTACCAATTTTAGACTCTAACCTACTGGCCAAATAGATAACTAACCTAGGACTAACTGAAATGGACCCACTAGTGCACCCGACAACCTAGGACCAAAACCGGGTTGACACTAACCTAGTACTAGTTAAAGAGACAACCTAGTACCTAACCTAAGATGGTCCAAAGAATTAGTTATGGTTATAACGACTTAAGGGTACTTTAGTAATTACCCTAGGTTACTTAATTAATTGAATTATCCATTTAATTAATTAAATTAAAGGGGTCAAACCGAAATTCTTATGCTAACCTAGTATAATGCAAGAAACATCCTAGTACTTAACCTAGGATGGTCCTAAAGGGTTGATTATGGTTCCAATGACTTGAGGGTACTTTAGTACTTACCCTAGGTGTAACGACCTGTTTAGTCGTTTTGAGCAGCAGATTTTATTTCTGGAAAAACTGGCTGAGTCGACGGATCCCACGACGGAACGTCATGGGCACGACGGACCGTCGTGGGGGTCTCGTTCCAAAACACTTAGAATTCTGAAATTTGGGTA
>NC_028639.1:28347745-28374770 GCF_001406875.1 Solanum pennellii | reverse complement strand
ATACTCTTAGATTAGTAATTTGAGGATAGATGTTCTTGTGGTGATGACTTCCAGGTTTTGGGAATAAATAGTATTGAGTTTTTATAAGTTATTAAATCGATTTTCATTAATGAGTTAAAGTCTTCCGCATTATATTTTGTTATTTATGGTTGAAATGTTGGGGTTTAGATTGGTTGGTTCGCTCACATAGTAGGTTAAGTGTGGGTGCCACTCGCGGCCCGTTTTGGGTCGTGACACTAGGTACCTAAATCTATTAAATAAAGGATTTAATTTATTAATATAAAGTCAAAATATTGACCAAAACCATAGTCAACACCAATTTCCAGATTTGACTAAGTGTTATGTTCTCCTATGTTTAATAAACTTAGAAGGGGCTTTTTGGTAATTGGTTAATTAGTTTATTAAATTAACTTATCAAACCTAAGTTTTATAATTCAATATCAGTTCTTTAACCTAAAAATCACGTTCAAACTCATAGAAAAAAAGGAACGCAAAACAGTAAGCAAGCGAGGGAAAGAAAAACAGAAAATTCCATTGATTCTCCTAGGCGATTTCAAGGTTTCTCCAAGTTTTCGTTCAAGATGGTCTTCGTAAATTAAGTGATACTTAAGGTATGGGTTTCTCTCCTGGACTTCTTTCTCCAAGATAACTTTCTTTCGAATGATTCAAAGATCTTGAAAACTAGGGCTGTTTCCCGTCATTCTTGTCGAACTCCTTTCCCTAGTATCCTTGTTACGATTTCAATGTTGAATAGGTTAGAAATCATGTTGTTGGTGTGTGGTGCTGGCTGAACTTAATGTGTATGGTTTTTGATGAAATAATGATTAAATGGATCTATTAATTGGACACGTTTGATGCTAAGTGTTATTATGTGAATTAAAAGAATGATATTATGTTAAAGATATGTCCAAAAATGTTATGTATGAAGATGTTACGGTCTGTTGTGCATACTTGCTGTTATTATGACGTTATAAAGATGATATATTCATCAAATGCTAATATGATGCTGTCCAAGATGTTTAAAAAAATGTTATGCCCAAAGTTATGTTATAAGGTTAGCAAAAAAGGATCTCCGTGAAATCATGATTTGAGTGAATTTTGCCTTATGTCAATTAAATGGCTAACAAAAACATTGTTCAAAATTTAAATGGGAATTGACTATAATGTTATCTCTAAATAATTAAAAGATTGGCTAATGTATAATGTATAAAAACTTAACATGTTGCACATGAAAATTGGCTTATGCCAACAAATATGGTTATAATAACTATGCCCAATTGTTTATGCCAATACTAATCCTATGCCAATAAAATGGCTAACAATACATTGTCTAAAAGTGATGTATGTAAATTGCTATAATATTATGTTAAATAATTAAAAGACTGGCTAATGTATAATGTATAAAAACTTAAGCATGTTGCACATGAAAATTGGCTTATGCCAACAAATATGGTTATGAAATCTATGCCGGTGATTCCACCTCTTTTCGGTGTGGGGTAGACACTGGATTTCATGATGCTCACATGATCTATGTCGGTTAAGGTTGGAGTTCCTCAATGTATGAAAGATAATGAAATGAACGATACAGAAGGTGTTTGTGCAAGACAATCTGGAGGTGAAATCAAATTCAAGTAATGACATTAGGTCATTCTTGGTCATTGCACTTCATGATCCCGATGAGAGTCTTAAACTTCATCCTAGATATATTTGGTGTTTACATCAGCCTACGAATGAATGAAATGAATAATGTGAAGTACGAATCAACGAATGAAGCAGACTCTGTGTTTGCTAATGAAGACCCTCGGGTTGAGGTCCCAATATGTTGGGCCCTCACTTGAGATGTCTTATGCTACATCAACGATTCCAAAGTCTCATGTATGTGAAATGTATAATATATAAAACATGAAAGTAATGAATATATAGTGTAAAGAATGACTCACTATAAGGAAGGGAAATCATTCCTTAGTCCTTGGATTACTTCCATCGATTCAATATGGGTATGGGACTACAATGAATCATTGCATTTTTAATTAAAACATAGGACAAAAGGAGTTACTGAACTACACAACAACAAGAAGAAAAAGACTGAAAAATAATTTAAGTGTACAAAGAGGAGCTCTCGGCCTAAGAGGATCAAAATCTTAAATCTTCGCCCGAGTTGTTCTAAAATTATGTTGATGATACTAATATATTGTAATCATATAGAAAATGAGTTCTGTTCTTTGAATGCATTAAAACACATTATATTCATACCACAATTCACAACCAATGAATTAAGAAAGTCTAGTGACTAGACTTTTCAGAAATAGCATGTCTTTTAGGAAGAGCTTTCATTGATCATGCATAGCTTTATGTGTATGTGTGCATACACCAATACTTATTACAAGTGGTGTAATAACCCCCTACTATTAACTATTTTTATAGGTGCAGGTCAGAGGACAGGTTGACGACACTTGTAGCGGTTTAGACTTCAGCGTTTCTCCAAACCATTTGGTAGGTCCTCATAATTTCGAGGATGCTACAGATTTAATCTAGCCTTAGTTTTAGAAATATATAGTGTATGTTATCCCTATAATTTCTTTCGCACCGTCATTTTGAAGTTTTGTAATACGGCCATGTTTGGCAAACTATTTATGATATATTCATCTTCACTTTCGAATTGATTCTTTACGTTAGGTGGTTGTTCTCTTATATTGAGATTAGTATATGATGTATCTAGTTAATAATTATATGTAGACTTCATAATTTAAAAAGTTTTAAATTTTCCACAAATTTAACTAGATGAGTGTGATGAATGCAAGATGAGGCTTGTCTGCGACCTCTGAGAGGTCGATGACGCCGATTGCGATCCAGATTCCAGAATCTGGGTCGTGAAAGTCACCATGTGGTATACACATTTATTCACCACTAAACAAAATAAATTTGGCATGATAACCATTTGGAGACGGCAGATAAGATCAAGTAGCTAGGGCACAAAAAGCAAAGGAGTACTATACAGCACTATCAAAGATCCAGAGATGACTTTTGACTTAGATTTTATGCCAATAACACCATAAAAGACAACTGGATAATCAAAGAACATGAGCATCTGACTGGCAGCGGAGCGCAATTCTGAAAAGAATAATCATAGTTGAGAACTTCTATAACACACCCATTTTGACACAGCTTTAAGAAACTGAAAATCCAGCACCTCTATAGTCAAAGACCGACTGATGCATCTTCCCCAACCACTAACACTAGAAAAAGACACTTCATCATGTAGAACCATTTGCCCCTAGATGCCCATCCATGTATTCTTGACAGCTAAGAATGACGTCTACTGATGACTAAACCAAATAAAGAAAGGTAAATAAGGTTGATGCAAGGAGACACATGATTAGCATTAGCATTGTAAATGGAAGTCAAGATATCAAATCAAAACCGATAGCTCCACTATATGGTTTTGACATGTAGGGTCTAGAATAGAAGATCCAAGTAGGCATGCTAGGAGCCAAATTTCCAGTATTCTGATACAACACGAAGAAATCGCTAGGTTTCATAGTAGTAGTAAATAGGGCGACAGAACAATGTACACCAACAAAGGAATCCTTCACAATAAAAACCCCAGAGTTTCCCAGAACCTGCAAGCAAACATGAAATTGCATCTTGGACCTCACCACCGTACGATTTTCATCCAATACCATTGGAAATCAATCAAACATACTACAATTATTATAAACTAACACTATAATACACAATATATTAGAGTGCAAGCACCAAAAAAAAAACAAAAAACAAGGTGCACAAGAATGCATACAGGATACAAGCCTCTGCACAAAACTATTCCTCTATTACAACTACCATGTGGTGGTCTACACATTCATTCACCAATACAAAATCAAATTGGCGTGATAACAAGGAAAAAGGCAGAGAAGATAGTAGCTAGGACAGAAAAAGGAAAGAAGCAGTATCAAAAATCCTGAATTGACTTCTGACATTATTCGGTACCCATAACACCTTAAAAGACATCAGGATTATCAAAGAACACAACTAAGAACTAAAACTGGCAGCAGAACACACAATACACACTTGTGAAAATAATTATCAAAGTTGAGAACTACCATACCATACAAGTTTTGACAAAGCTTTCAGAGATTGAAAAATCCAACTCGTAGTCAAAGGCCTGGGAACTGCTGCATCTTTCCCGACCGATCACAAATAGCGAATCAAGACACTTACTCATGTAGAGCCACTTGAACCTAGATGCCCCATCAATGTATTCTTGACAACTAAGAATGACATTCATTGAAGACCATACTAACTAAGAAGGCCAAAGAAATTGGTGCGAAGAGACACATGATGAACATAAAAAATTAGCATCCAATATGATACTCAAGATATCAAATCCAAAATGATAGCTTCCCTGTATGGTTGTGACACGTAAGTCTACAATAAAAGATCCAAGTAGGCCTGGGCAGCTAATTCCAGTTCTAACAAGAAAAAAGCCACGAAGGTTGACGATACGAGCTAAATACTTTATGCGAGGTTGTACAACCCTTGGTCCTTTCAAGAATATGATTATTATCTTCAATACTAAGGACAACTTTATAACCTTCATAATAAGGATTAAATGGAAGAATAGACTCATATAAAAGTACCCCAGAAAAATGGTTGTAGCTGTGAAAATACACTCTTGCTGTTGTCTACTCTTTTTCAGAATCAATCTAAAGGATTGCAATGCACTATATAATACACAAGATATAACAAACAAATAAATAAACTATGAATGGAAGGAAGGCAAAGATATGAATATTAGGTAGCAGGCATAGAATGAGAACCATGCAATCCACTGAAACATTGGCAGGTAGCTGCAATCATTCCGCTATCACCATTTCCCATAACTGATCAAACAAACAACAATAACAAACCGATAAATTGGTCATAAAGAAAATGTGAAGAACTCCCAAAACCTACATTTCTCCTTCAACACCTTGTGATCAAAATTTTGAAAATCAGAAACCTACACCCCCCATATAATTCTTAGATGGACAAGAAATCAAAACCAAACCAATAAATCACCTATACCTACTTTTATTGAATATCATAGTTTATGTATTGAATTGTTGGTTATGGCCATGGGTAAGGGCCTTATGGTATTGAATTAGATGATTTAGACATGGATTGAAGGGGAGAGAATAGATTGGTGGTAGCTGACCTAATTCTATTTATTTTATATTAATTATACTTGAATTATTTTGTGAATTGGTATGGTCCACTAATGGTGGCGGTGCTATGTGATTTACTTGCAATTGATGTGCCTTGTCGGTGTTACTTTATGTATTATGATGATCATGACCTTGTCGTCACTACTTGAAGTATTATGATGATTTGTGTAGCTTATTATTTGAAGTCTGATCATATATACCTACATGTTAGTGATGTGAAAGTATGTGTTCTTCTATTGATGTTGTTAGGTGATCATGTTAGACTATGACTATGTGTTTATGTGTGTAGTCTTAGAGTTGATGCATGATTGTTCCTATTTGACCATATGAGTGTATAATGGTTATATTGATGATGTTAAAGTAGTGTATAGGATGATCTAAAGATGATGTTGGTTGTGCCTATGTGCTTCTAGAATGACATGCTAAAGGTTATATGTAAAGTATGGTATGTCTTGTGTGGTAGACTTGTGTCCCTTACATGATACATGTATCAAAGTGAATTATGTGATGTCTTCATTTAGGATGCTAATGCCTCTTAGTCTTGAATGCATAGATGACATGTAACTTTGAATAATGTTAAGAGGGTCTTTATGTCAAAACCTTAAACCTAGTGGTAAGGTTATGAAACATTGATGTCGAAAGCCGTAATGGTATCCTTCATGTAATGAATGATGGACTTGAGTTTTATTGGCTATAACGGCATCATATCGTCCTTAGGAAAATCATGATGATCTATCTTATCGCCATTATAATGTAGCCCTAGAGGACCTTTCTGGTAGGGAGAATGTGATTGGGTTATGAACATGATATGGAACCCTTTTGTGTGATTCTTTAATATAAATTACTCTATGAGAACAAAGACTAGCACTGAGTGAGTATGGTAAGGTAAGTAGTTCTAGTTAAAGAATGAGACTAGAGTACAACGTAAGACCTTCATATTCCTTAACCACGTGCCTACATGAGATATGTCCTAGTTCTACTATTGGCAAGTAGAACACCCTCATTGAAGTAGGTTAGAACTCTGAATTCCATGCTTTGCTGCCATGTTCTATGTCGGTTACTGCCTATTCTCATCATATGGGATACCTACTAGCATTAGAGAATTTCTATGAAGTTTAGGTGGTGGTATGAGAATCTATCTAGACATTGCACAATAGGCTCTGAAGATGTTAGTGAGAGTTCCTAGGTCTTGTATAAGACCACTACTAGAATGTACTTATGTGATGAATGATTCTTAAATGAACTAATGAATGTAATGACTTAAGTTAAGGAAGCATGTTAAATGAATAAATTCTTATCTAGAGTAGTTAAGAGTTGTCTAGTTAACGTGTGAAGGGGGCATAGGAAGGGTCACTTCATATCTTACCTAGATAAGTATTAAGAATGACTCTAGTTAGGGAACTTTGTTGATTATGTAGACATTATCTAAGCCTTAGGTAGTATTAAGGATTATTCAGGTAATTCTGAAGAGGTCAATCATGGACGTTATCTTCTTGATTTACTTAAGTAAGTCTTTCGATAGCCTATGGAAAAAGAATGTCATATTATCTATATGTTGTTGTATTAAGTGAGAATGATTCTATATTATGTAGTCTATAGGATCTCTTAAGTGTGTGTAAGGGATTGTATAGGCGGTCGCTTCACAACTCACTCAAGTGAACCTTAGAATTACCTTCGCTTGGAGGATCTCATGTTCATGTATATGATGTATTGTAAGTGTGTATATCTCATTATAGGTGGTATTAAGGATCATTTAGGTGTTCCATGAGAGGGTGTATGTGCGGTCTCTCTTTGTCTTACTTAAGTGAGTCTTAGGATAGCTTTTAGTGACGGAATTGCATGCTATAAAGTGTCTAAGATGAAACTAAGGAACTTCTCTGTAACAGTGATATAGTTCACTGTAAGATTTCCTAAAAATGTGCTAAATTGATTACGGACTTCTTATGTATTTCTAAGTTATTAAATGTTGTTCTTATGATTATATTATGGTATTTAAGTCAAAAAGATGCATATTTCCAATAAATGTCTGTTTTCATGATTTTATGCATTATGTCACACTTAGTACATGTGTTTGTACTAATTCCATGATTTTAGCTATCTCTAAAGTGATTCATAGGTGATGGTGCTTTTGGAGACTAAGCTTGGATTAGAAGATCGTTCAAGCAAGTTGAAGTATGTCCTCATTTGACTCGAGGGCATAGATGTCTTTTATTTTCTTTTATCGAAGTATTGTAATAGAATTAGTAGTACTTATTTCTATTGTGTATGGGTCGTGTCCCAAAGTATTCTTGAGTCTAAGATTTGATGAAATGAGACTTAGTATTTCCTATGGGTTTTATATGAAAGATATTTTAAAAGACTTATGGAATGTTTGTGAAAAGTTATATTTTCGCATTCATATGTTTATATGCGATGAACGATACGAAAGGGATACTACAAGACCTCCGAGAGGTCAAGTACGCCGGTTTCACTCCGGAAGTGCCATATCTTCTAGGGTGTGGTCTCGGGATGTGACACCATTATCGATGCTTTATGAAATAAGAAGGTACAAACTTAATGTCAAGATGTGCAAAGGACAAATAAAAATGTTTTGGTTTAAAAAAAAGAATAATAAAAGCATATTTCCAGGTTTTGGTAAAAACCTTGTTCATAAATTCAAATTCTTCTACAAAACAATTAAAAGTCATTCCATAAAGTTCATGTTAAAAATCTTTTACCTTTTTTTCCCTCACTATTTAATTAATTCCTAGTCTTGGTATTGTTGCTGAAGGTTTTACCTAGGCAACGAAGTATTGAAATAATAATTAGAAATGTAAAATTTATTGAATACATACCTTGACAAAAGTTTTTTTAAAAATTTCTTTAGATGTCATTGGAAGATCTTTTTTTGAAAAAAAATACAAATGATGACATTTTAGTTGACCCACTTCTATCAGTAAGATCATTTTAAAAGTAGCGTTTGTTACAATTATTTTTTTTGTAAATAATTTTTTGATTATTTATATAGTAATTTATCAACTCGGATCTTGGGGATTAGGAGGAATCATAAGTCACATGTATTATTATAATCAAATTGTCATGAATTAATTACCCTGCATAGGTTACAAAAATTTGCTTTAAAAAGTTAATAGTAGTGTTTTTTATGATAAGACAAACAAAAGAGGGAAAAAATTGCATTCTGTGCACTCATATATAAGATGCTCATATACTCTGTTTTGACAATAACAGAGTACGGTCACAACAAATGGATTGTTCCTACAACAAATTGATTGAATGTCAAGTTGATTTAAAGAAAATATTTTAAGTATATGTGCTGGTTGTTCACAACTCTAATCTTTTGCCACTTGATTGAATGACTATCTGCAATTTTAGAGGATCACAACTGATTAGAACTCCTACAATATCTATGTTTGAACATCCAATATATATTTTCATAGACAATACACATATATAAAATCTAAAAGTAACAAATATTCACCAATTTTTCATTACCAACAAAACGGTGAAACATACAAAGAAGAGAAGGAGAAAGAACTCACAAGAAATTAGTAAATGAAACCCCAAAAACAGTAACACAATGGAAGAAAGAATAAGGATGGTAGAAAACTACCAAAAAATTAAGCAAAATTGTAGCAAAAGGCAGTACTTACCTCATATGCCATTTTATTACCAAAACACGTGTCATTTGAAAATGACATATTTTACTGACAAGTGGAAACCACGTGTTTGAAAATGCAAAACACACGTCGTTTGAAAATTAATTGGCTAACTTGGTAAAATGATCCTATATTGATACAACCGTCACATCCGGGTTTACCCTCTAGACGAAACCGGCGTCGTCTTCTTTTTTGAAGGACTAAGACTAGGCTCTTAGTTTCATGTCATTACATTCTTAGGTTGAAAAATGTGGAAAAATTTAGAACTTTCATTATCACTACTTGGAGGTTTACATAGACCTCTACATACACATAATACATATTCATATCGAGTACACATAGACCCTTCGTATAGGAAGGTTACATAGCCTTCTACTTTTATTGCACATACATATATAAAAATATAGAAATAGTCTCAACGATTTTCTCATCTCATACCATCTAAACGAATATCACAATATGGGCATAGCCGTTACATCAATTCAACAACACCATGTATAGGTCATACGAAAGTAAAATATTCAATTAAAAAGGAAAGGAATGATAGAGTCAATAAGCTCATAACAAAATCGGTAAGCTAGATGATGGCATTGCCCTCGAAAGTTGAGGACCTATCCCACTTGGATGAAAGGAAGAATCCAAGCCTTCAACAATGTCGCCTTCCAAACTCTTTAACGACCAAACCTAAAATATTTGGAAAAAGGGAAGAAAGTAGGGTTAGTACTCCACATGTACTAAGTATGAGATCTTATGCACATACACAAGCAAAACATGCTAAAAAGGACTTTTTATCAAAACATGTCATTTTACCCCTTTACAAACTTAATTCAAAGTCAAGTAAGTCATATCAATCAACTAACATGCTTACTATCTCAACAAGTAATACTTATCCCAACATACTTGAAACCATGATTTACTACAACCCTAACATCAAGGAATAATATCACAACAATGAATAAGAGTTAAACATATCAAAATAAGCAAAACAACTACTCACAAGTCCTTATCAAGTCAAAAAGTGCAATGACAAAGCAAAGTCCAATGACCTTACTCAATCAAGTATCCTTAACAAGAAAACATGACCAATGTCCAACTTTACATATCATGGCATTTAGGTTTACATTTCATCATATATTAACATTATAACCCAAGGCATATTCATAAATAAACTAATCAACATATAGTATCAACAATTTGTCATGGTCATCATATATACATCATATATTATCATAACATAAACATATATAAGAACCTCCTCCTAAGACTCCCCTAAAGGCTAACTAGTGCAATGTTTAGGTAGAGTCTCATACCCCTACCTAGACTAAGCTAGACAATTTAGGTTATCGTAGTTAGAGTTCAATTCTTTAATTCATTTTACCTTTTGGGAACATCTTGCCCTAACCGACATAGACCGCATGAGCTAATGTGGAATCCGGTGTCATAAGACCCTACACCGAAAGAAGGTGGACTACTTGCCAAGGTAGTACAAATAATGAAACATAGCAACTACGTAGATCCACTAGCTAGTATTCCTATGGGGGAAACATAGTTCTAGAACTAGGAGTTATAGTTGGGACCCTCTTTATGCGCCATGCATTATAGTCTCCAATCTCAAGAGTAATGTAGTGTTCCTACCTTCCCTATGCGGGAAGGGACACTCCTCTATCTAGTTCACTTGGTGCTAAGCTATAGTACCTTTTTGAAATGTCTTTAAGCCTTTAATTATCAATCATAGCTTAATTTAGGCCATAGGGTCTACCCCTTATATAATCATCATCATCAATAGCTCAATAAGAATTGTATAAGTATAAGTCATTTCATCACAATTCATATAAGTGAGGTTAACACATTAGCATATCATAACATATGAAGGCACATTGATAGTTTTCACCATCCTTATATCACATACACCTTAATCAACCTCACACATAGTCAAGACATTTCAATTCAACATCATACCACCCTATAATCCTAGTATAAGGCATACTCCAATGTAATATCATGACTTAACAAAAATTAATAACAATTGGAAGTAAAGATAGAGATTCTAAGACTTATGAGGTCTTCCTCATAATTTATCATCAAGGTCTTACCATCAGCCCATAACTCAATCCAACTTGGGAATTAACATCATCACACAGTGATAACCAATAGAATAACAAGGTCAATTGCATCTCTATAAAACAATTCATCTTTAGATCACAACTTGAGACAAGATACATAGGCTAATTTCACATTATAATTCATAACCTAAATCACATATCAAGAACTAGCATGATAGGCCTATAATTCATCTTATTTTATCATAATAGCACCATAGGATAGTAATCAAATCAACAACCAACTCAATTGAATGATCACAAGGTAATATAGGTCATGATCACTACCTAGGGTTAGGGATGAAGGATCATATTCTTCAATTTTTACCAAACCATCAAAATTACCATTAACAAGTTGAATTACATGTTAATATACTCAATATAACCTAGAGAAATCAGCAACAACTCAATTCATAACTTCAATTTCGTAATTGAATGAAACCCATAAGAAAACTCAACTTTTTGAAATCTATTTTCAAGGAACCCTTTGAGGAAAGAGTCAAAGGTGAATAGAACCCATACCTTAAATTTCTTTAAACAATTTGATGGTGAATTCGTCCCTTTCCAGCCCCCAAACCCTAGTCCTTGCTAGCCTTCAATTGTAAGTTCTTGTAGAGAGAGATATAAGAGAGAAGGAAGAGAGTTTATTTGAGAGTTATCTTTAGGTTAATGAGGGTTGAGGGTATTTATAGTGGGACTTAATCAACTTAATTAGTCTCCCTTTAATCCCCAACTAACCCCTAAATCACTTAATTAATTAAATGAAATCATTTAAAACTTGGCAGTGAAACTCGACCCTCACAGACGAGACCCCGATCGACGGGCCGTCTATGAGTCGACGGACATCCCCCCCTCCGTCCTGCACTCCATCGTCTTGGTCAGAGACTGTGCAGGCGAGGGATTCCTCCAAATTGTCTAAGTGTGGGACGACGGTGGCATCGACGCCTCGTTGATCCACACACGGACCGTAGCCTGCACCTCTGCACTCTGTCGATGAGTTCAGAGGCTGTGCAGGTGAAGGGACCTTCTCCACCAGCCTAAGTGTGGGAATACGGTGGCATTGACGCCCCGTCGATCCATACACGGGCCATCTTCTGTCCCGTCGATGCACACTGCCAGACAGTGTTGCATCAAACTACAAGGGTCCTCCTCAAGGGACATTTGTTGGTCCTTGGGGAGTCGTACCCGGACGTTTCAACCATGAACAACTCAAACACCTATTAGATACCTTTCCACCAATTTTTGTACATTTCCGACTCTTAAAAGTTAGTAAAATAGGCTAAGGCATACTAACATCCCTTTGAACCAACTTCCCGGACGTCATGGACGCTTTGGTTTTTAAACGTCCTAAATGACCTATATTCATTAAAAATGGACTTGGAAACAGTGCTTAGACTTTATGACACCTATGTTAGGCTTTACAATGTGTCTTGGATTTTCAACTTGTTACAACAACTTACGTTACTTTAGGTATACCAATGTGCTGTAGCGTTCTTACTTCTCTTGTTTGCTTATATTTAAAATGATCCTAAACTCACTTAATACATTTTTAACACTTCTTTACCAAATTTGAATAAACTCTTATTCTTAGGACCCCTTGAAAAATGCCACGGCACACTAGCTCACATTTCACAATTCTCCGGACGTCATGATCGTTTCTTGATGTTTTGACTCTAACACTTCCTATTAGTTTCAATACATTATTTTAGGCTTAGAAATAGTGTTTCAAGTCTTAATTCACCTAGTGAATCTCTAGACTAAGTCATGGACTTTTAGAGTGTTACACTATTCATTTTATTTTACATAAAGAAATTTGAGTAAATTAAATAAAATCTTCATTGATTAACATATTCAAGTGCGGATTCAAGACATTAAAAATAATTATATGCTTAATTTTATAATCCATTAAATAAATTTAGGACTTATATCTTCTTTCATCGTTAATTTTACTTTGAATTGTCGACTTTATCATTCTTTTCATGATGCAGTTTGAAGAAAAAATGACGGGGATAGTGAAACAACTTTAAAGATTTAATTTCACAAAGATTTCAATTAATATAAACCTAAGTTATTTATATTAAATATTGGACAAAGACCAAACCTGATAAGATTTTGAATACTTAAGGCACTAAAATTGGTAAGTTTATAGCTAAAGGACTAAAACCGATAAGTATATAGTTAAAGGATTACAGATGATAAGTTTTTGAATAGTTAAAGAACTAAATTTGTTAAGTGTATAGTTAAGGGACCACTATTTATGTCATTTTCTCCTACTCCTCTCAAAGTTACTCTACTTATGGAGTTCATGTAGAAGTTATGGGCATGAACGACTGCTCAATGGCCAAAATATCAATAAGGAACCCATGTATATGACTCTTCTCATTGTCATACTTACTCAAAAGTTAACTCAAATTGATGATGGATCTCAAAGGATTCACAATTGAACTTAAAGGCTTCCTTAAACTCTACTCTTAACTCTCTCTTGAATGTGAATTATGAATTTAGGAGTTATGGTTCATCATATGAGAGATCTTGTGATGATAAAGTAGACTCATGAATACATTATCCTCACTCTCACACTCACTAGCTCGAGTCTTGAAACAAGTTATTTGAATTAGTAAAAGACTCCTCAAAAGGACTCTAATGGACTTCCTCAAAATGTTCCAAGGAACTCTAGAGACATAACTCTTAACTCTACCTTAAATTTTAATTTCGAACTCAAGGTTATAATTTGTGTTACGAAAGATCTCGTGATGTTTAGGAGTATTTTTAGATAGTTAAACACGAGAAACGGTTGAAAGACATTGTCTGGGGAGCAAGTTCGCGACGCAGAGATGAATTAAAATGTTTACTAGAAATATATTGTGAAACAATGGAGTCTGGGCCTCTCCGTGATGCAAAGAGAAAATATTTACACTGAAGGAACAGGTTTGTGACGCCGACGTGGTACATGTTTGTCTTACTTTTTCATCCTCGTTTTCTAACCCTAATTCACCCGAATTTGATTCTTTTTCTCAATTTTTCTTTAGATTCAGATACGCAACACTTTTACTTAAGAATCGTACTAAAAATAACTCTAAAATTGACTCAATATCCTTAAGAACTCATCAATTTCATCTTAACTCAAGACGAAAATCAATTCCAAGAGCACAATTCATGAATATCAAAAATTCATCTTTCTAAAACGATTTTAACATTGAAATTAACATGATTGGCATGTGGGTGAACAAACCCAATGCTATGGAAGCTTATATATCTGTTATGGATCAAACCCATGGTGAAAATCCACTAGAGAAATCAATAAATTCAACGAACAGCTTGATCCTTTTCTTTTTCTCTTCTTTTCTCTACTTTACTCTTCTTGAACTCTTAACTAAAACCCTAGGTGTAGATTAGGATTATAAAACTTACTAAAAATGAATTAAATCTTATTCGATTTGGAAACGACCAAAATACCCCTTACTATTTTGGGTAACTTTCCCTATTTGGATAGTCTAACTTCAAAAGGGAATATCTCAATCATCTGAACTTGAAACTTAGCAAACTCGGTGGAGTTAGAAAGAGGACTTGGTAGATTTTAATTTCCATCATGTAGATCACCTAACTCATTTTGTGCTAGGATTTATGGTTGTTTGAAGTTGACCTAAAATTTAAAAGAACTAGGAATGACTTGATAGCTTTTCTCTTTGGTTCTTCTTGGAACTAAAGTTGCTATATCTTGTGACCTTAAAACTTACAAAATATTATATTCCTCGATAAAATTTCACTCACTACGAAGAATAATTCTAGTCTTAGTTCGAAAATTTTCTTGGGATGTTACACCATTACATTCCGACTTGGGTATGGGAGTTGTATTCTGCTTATGGGAAGTTGGTAATGACGTTGAAAAAGAAGGACAACGCCTTTAAATGGGTATATCATGTAATGGTTCAGGGGATAAAGGTGAAGTACAATAGTTTGGATATAAATGAGACACTTAGGATCACAATGAACTTCATGCACTACTACATTGATAGGATCTAGAAGAAGACCTTAGATTATTTAAAAGGTTCTTTAGCACCCTTGATCTGTGATGTGACCCCAAGGTTGATTGAGGAGGTGTGCCTATTGAGAAGAAGGACCTAAATGTGGTTGCCACGTATTGTTTTGGGTTCATCAGCAGCACCATTATGCCTTCGCAGAATAAATCGATCCTCCAGCATATGAAGACGGCACGTCTGGGTAGTATCATGGATACGGAGAAGCTTAATTTGGGTCTACTCATTGAGCTAGATATGGTCATGAGGACCAAGCAGAGTTATACCTCCCTTCCCTTTTCGGTGTTGATCACCAAGCTGTACAAGTGGGCCGTGTCCTGATGAATGAGAATAGGGAAGTGAAAGTGACCCCTACTTCCTCTATTGACATCTCAAGTATCGAGGCCGAGTACATGCGGGATGAGGCCTATAGGAGTAAAAATGCACAAATGGATATGTCCCTATTAGTTGATGTTGATATGTTTCCTACTGAGGCAATACTCCCTTCTTAGGCCAGTGAGCCTACACGTACATCTGTCCCCTCTAGTTTTTCACCTCATAGTTCATTTAATGTACCCCCGCCTAGTGTTGATGTTGCTGCAAGTGCCTCCCGACTCCCTATCACCAGGCTATGCTATACAAAATGGGTCATCTTACTCAATCTGGTGATGTGTGTGCCTCACGGATTGAGGTCGTTGTGCTTGGGATGATAGAGTGGGCGAGTGTTGCTGTCTTGGACCATATTATGGTTAAGATGAGAGAGAATAGGGAGATGATTGATGGCCACCGACTTGCACTAGATGACCTGGTTGTTAGGATAGAGACTTGTGAGCAAGGTTGGGTGATCCTGCTATTGTGACGGCCTTGAAAGTCGATGTTTCTGGATTGAGGAGAGATGTGGAATATTTGAATTCCACATAGCTGTCGATGTTGTTATGCACAATTGAGATTTTTGAGGTCCCAAGTGTAGATGTTCCTACTAGTTCAGAGATTTCCCTGGCTTCTATGCCTAAAGATTTTATTAGAGAGGATGCAGTTGTTGAATCTGAGGTTGAGACAGATGATAGTGAGATCAGTATTAGAGACGCAACTGTGTATGATGATTTAGAAGATCTTGAGGGAGACATGGTTCAGACACCTATGCAGGATTCTTCGAGAGAGACGTCTATGAAGGGCTCAAGTGGAGCCAAGGATGCTGATTAGCCGAGCAATAATGCTACATGAAGTTACGGAGATGTTGACTTCACCCAGACTTAGCCTGGATGGAAGATTTTCAACTCCTTTTCTATTATTATCTTGTTTTGTTTCTATATTTTTTTGAATTTGAGGACAACTGCTAGACTAGTTTGGCGGGGTGAGATATTTCTATACCTACCTCTTTTGGGATGTTTTATGGATATTTTTTATTCATTTGTAAATGTTGGATTGTATTTGTGTTTTATATGTATGATGTTGATCTATTGTGTTTGTCCTTTGTTTTGAATTTCAAAATGGTTTTGAACCAATTTTTTTAAAAATAATATTGTCATCTTTTGGTGTGTTTGGTTATGGTTGTTCTCTTGCAATTTTGATTGTCAGTTTTGATCAATAACAATAACTTGAATAGAGCTTTAAATTGAATGATATGAGTGTGTGACTACAATGTGTCAAATTGAGTTACATAAGTCATATGTAAACTCCTAGCATCTCCTTGTGACAAGACGGTTGTTGATTCCGTCTCTTGTGATGATCATTGCATGCTAGGTGAAGAATGTAGAGTTTTTTTTTATAATTGTGTTGAATGTCATGTGTGGTAAGGTTGTCTTGAATATTGTGCTTGATGACACCTATATCTTTCCCTGTTAGTCCAATTGATTAATTGAAGAAAGTGACTGAAATGGTCTCTTAGGCACAATTTGTGAAGAGTGAACATAAAGTTTATGTTATACTTCTTTGTGTCAAACTTGTGACAGTGTGAACCTAGATTGGCACCTTTTGAGCCTACCATTTTCTTTAGAATAAACTTGAAAAAGTTTGACTTATTTTTCCCATCACCTATAACCTTCATGAAGTATTGGTTCGTTTCAATAGACAACTTAGCTCAAAAGCTTAAGTTGGGGTGTTGTAAAAAAGAAGGAAATGCAAGGTATGTGAAAATCTACTTTTGAAGGATTATGATGAAAAAGATGGTACCCCTCCATGTAAAAAAATAGAAGAAAAGAAATGAAAAAGAGAAAAGTATTGTGAATTAAAGTTTGTGAAAGGAGCAAAAGAAATGGAGTACCGAATGAGTCATGCTTAAATGAATAATAGGGTGGATTGTGAACATCATTGAATTTGAAAGAGAAGGATAAAAAGTGACTTACACGCCACATTTTATAAAGGAAGAAGTCACTAAACCAAAATGATCACAATTTACACTCAGCCCCGTTACAATCCTTAAAAGACCTTTCTGATCTAGAGTGAGCTTAAAATAATGATGATTGGAAAATAAGGGAAAGCCTATGGTAGAGTCATACATGTGATCATCTTTGGGAGTGTGAGAGTTGTATTTGATTCCGAAATTATATTTTGTTGATGAACTTAGTGTGAGCATGGAATCATTCTTGGTGTGAGGGCAATTCAATGCTTTTGTTGAGTTTGAACTTGCGTTTGAAGCAAGCAATGTGAGATTGATTCCATTTGATAATGGTTAGTCACAATTAAAAACATAGGCACAATTGAACATTGCATGTGAAATTTGTACCTTTTGTGTGTATTTATGTTGAGTCTTGAGTAGCACTGTTTGTAGACATCCTTGTTGAACTTATTGATCTTGACTTTTACTTGAGGAAATCAGAAGTTTTATTTGGGAGTGTTGAGAGTATGAGATTTCAACTTATTTAAGACTTTTTTTCATAGTTTTATTGTCATCAATGCCTATTTCATGCTCTAAAATGATGTGAAACTGTTGATTTTTAGCAATTATGGCTAAGAAGAAAGGAAAGGATATTCGGGAAAAAGAGTGAGTGAAGAAAGCTAAGGAATTTAAACAAAGGAAATTCTGGTAATTGCCAAGGCCACTCGGCGAGCCGACAAATGGCTCGTCAGCTCGCCAACAGTTCTAGTAATTAAACTTGGTGAAAAACCTACTTGGCGATGGAAATGGACAATCTCCGCACCGCCAAATGGATCAGCTATATCGATTTTGATCCCCTAAAGTCAAAGAAGTCTAGTTAAAGAGCCAAGGCAAACTGGCATTGAAAAATAAGCATAGGCACGTCACCGATTTGACAGGAGGCATTTGACTAACCTTGCCTAGTGAACTTGAAGGACAAAATTTGAAAACCTTTAAATTGAATTTTAAAAAGGAGAAAAAGGATCCAGTCAATTCATGAGTAATAGTTCCATTGTAGAACTTTGAGATTTTGTTGGAGACTTGGTTTTATCTTAGATTAAGAAGTTTTCTAGCGTATTTTGAGTTGTGTTTTCGATATTGAGAATATTGAGTAATTGTCAAGATGTGGATTTCAATACCCAGATCATGTAGAACATAATTGGTATTGATTTCTACCCTTTTATGATGTGTGGCTAAAACCCCCATTCTTGTGGGTGTGATCATGTGATTATTTTCTTTAATTAGCTTATGGGCGATTATTTTGTCTAATTAGCTTACAATATTTTTATTTACTGATTTACATATTGATTTGAAATGGGTTTAATTGATACTTCTGTACTAATCTATAAATTGTAGTTGCAAATGCAGTTCCACTTTAGTGTTATAGGCTTGCTTGAGAAAGAGCTTTTTAGAACTAAGGTTATATATTGATGACTGTAGTGATTTGTTTATTGTGGGTTCAGCGCGAGAGAGTGAATCTTAACTTGATCCTACCTATAGCTCGAGAGAGTGGATAAATTGAGGTTTTGGGTTGTTTTTAGAGTTATGCTTGTCGAGGTTCGAGAGAAATCGCTTGAATCGTAATAGTTCTTCGAGAGAAAGCTATTGCATATATATCCTAGCCTACAAAATAATATTCAACTATGTTAGTAAATTTCAATTACCGATATAGAGACATTACCCTTTAGCCAATAACATCCCCAAGTACCCCTTGTCTACTTGATTACTCCTTGTTAATGTAACAATCCCCAAAATGAAATATGAATAACTAGAGCATCATGTGTGCTTAAGAGTTAACAACTTATTTTTAAGGTAATAAATATCTTGTAATAGTTGGTTTGAAGAGGTTTTAGGTCAAACGTCAAAGGACGACCAATACGTCCAGAAACTAGACCTTTGTGTGCTAGTGCGTCTTTGTATGTTTGCCTCATTTTTGAAGTGTTGTTTGGAGTCTAAAATGATTGGAGGGGACCCTAGTATCTAAATATTCATGTTTAGGGTCTAAACGTACGGGTACGACTCCCCAAGGACCATCCTAAGGGTCCTTGAGGAGGACCCAAATAATTGCCAAGAGGCTACCAAAACAGTCTCATTGACGACCTTATTTGACATCCCTTAGAAAAATTGACGTCCCGTCAAAAGGGTGGCGTGGATAGACAGTTAGTTTTGGGATCTTAGCCCCCAAATGATGGAGTCTCAGACAAAAATTATGGAGCAACAGGACGGCTTGTCAACCTGCTGACGCCTCGTCAAGTGGTGGTCGTCGAATGGCGCCTGCAAACATTGCATTGTCTCGGCCAGCCTAGGGGTGAATTGGTAAATTCACCCTAAGTTCTAATTAAAGGGTGGACGGTTATTTTACCTATTTTAGGGTATTCTTATTTAGTTAGAACATTGAAACCCCAAATTAGAATTCATTCTTTATATTAAATCCTCTCTCTCTCTGTCTCTCTCTCTCTCTCTCTCTCTCTCTCTCTCAAATAAGATTCTCTAGAACTCCATTGGAGACTAAGCTCAAGATCAAGCAAGGATTTGGATTTCTAACTAATTATTCTCCAATTTTTGTGGGTCTTCAATCAATGAGGTATGTTAAACTTTGATCCTTGATAACCTTTCATCCAAGGAGTTCTATCAAAGATTTTCTAATATGTTTTTATTATAAAATTTCCCAATTTTCAATCCAAAAATGGGTTCATTGTCAAATGGTTTTCAAATTCGTTGTAATGATAAATTGATGTTTACTAAAAGTTTTAAGGTGATTTTTAATGTAATTCCTTGAAGAACCCATGATCTCCCTAATGTCTCAATTTAGCATATAAAGTGGGTTTTGTGATCTTGATTTGATGTTAATTGAATTATGCTCAGATTGTGATGTACTGTTTAATGCAATTGCTATCTATATTATTGATTATGAATTTTTGAGGATTTATCTATGATCATGGCTTGGAGAATTGGTAAGTTGACCTAACTTCTAGTCTATAGTATTGGAATTGATGTTGTATGGTTTGGTTCACTTATGGTGGAAGTGTTTACTTCTTTTCTATCTATGCATGTTCTGATCATGGCCTTGAGGGCAATAGATGTAAAGTGAATTGGTATTATGATCATCATGGCTTGGAGAATTGGTAAATTAACCTAACTTCTAGTCTATAGTATTGGAATTGATGTTGTATGGTTTGGTCCACTTATGGTGGCAGTGTTTACTTCTTTTCTATCTATGCATGTTCTGATCATGGCCTTGAGGGAAATAGATGTAAAGTGAATTGGTATTATGATTATCATGAGTATGAAGGTTATGTATTTAGTCGTCAATGTTAATATCATGATTACGGTGTATTGATAATGTGAAGTATAATGGGAATAATGATGATAGGCAAGGTATGATCTACATGCTTGATTTCGATAAGTACTATTAGAATGATCCTTATTGATATAACCTAATATGAGTGTGTGATCCTTTACATGAATGAGTTGTTTATTCAATGTTGAATGTGCTCTTGTATCCTATGATGTAATGTGAGTATGTGGTCTATAGTCCCTAAATGCTCTACATGTGAATTGTTCATGACTTGAGACATATTGTGATCCTTGATAGGTGGTTTCCTCTTTTATAATGTTATTGCTATTATGTGATCATGAGCACCAATATGTATGTACACACACTCCATGCATAACTATGAGTATGATATATTTATGGTGTCAATAGAAAGGATAGTTCTCATATGCACCTTTATATCTTATTATGCATGAAAAGTATGTGACTAATGAAGTATGAACATGTGTTGTCTAGATGTGTTTATGTGAAGGATTTTCTATATATGTATTACACACATGAATGCAGGAACAAATAAGGTTATGATAATCTAGTGAAAGTTAGTCTTTGAAAGGTTTCCTCAATTGTACTCTAAACTACACTATGTTATAAATGTTATGGTTATGTGAAAGGACATTCTCACATAATGTAGGTTCTATGATGAAAGGTCATTCTCATCTTAGAAACCTTTGAGCTATATTATGTATGAGGGAGTAAGTTCCCAATGCCTAATTTAGGAATTAATGATAACTAAAGGCTTAAAGATACTAAAGAGGGACTTCAAGCTTAGCACCAAGTGGATATGTACAATGAGGAAAAAATGCCTACGCCAACGCAATAGGTTGGGTCATCTATGTGATACTCATGATATGGAAGCCTCTCCTCTAATACAATAGGTCGGGTTTCTAGAAGCAATATCATTATCCCTTAATGACGTTCCCAGTAGGTTCTAGCTAGTGGATCCACCAAGATAGCTATTATGTAGGTTCTACCTTGGAAAGTAGAACAACTTCTTTCAATGTGGGTTTTAAGACACCGGATTCCATGAAGGTCACATGGTCTATGTCGATTATGTCTATGTCTCCCAAAAGTTAAGAAATGAACTAAGATAAAAATATGAACATTACTCATGATTTCTTGAAAAGTTACTTAGTGTAGATAGGACTATGGACCCTACTTATGCATTGAACAAGTAGACTTTAAGGGAGGTTATGATTAGGTTCCTTTATGAAATAATTATTATGGTTCATGTATGTTGATATGAATGCATGTTAAGAATGACTTTACTTATGTCATGAATTATGATTATGCATGTGAATTACACTTATGACTTCTAAATGGGTTTGCTTAGTATATGTGGAGGTATGAAATTCCATGTGCACATTGCACAAGTAAGTTTGTGAAGGGGTTGTCAGGGTGATTTACCTATGATGTGAACTAAATGGGTTATGATTAAGATGTAATGAATGAAAGAGTTCTTATGTGAACATTAATGAAGTATGTTGGTATTATGTCTAATTTTAAAATGTATGTATTGTATTTTATTGAATGTGATGTGCCGAAGTCTAGGGTGACATCATAGGTTCACTTGGTGTGAATAGTATTATGGTATGCTACTTGTACAGTGCACTAGTGTGACTTAGGGGTGGTCTTGAGTGATAGTTCTTATGTGTATATCATGCCCTATGATGTTTTTATGACTTTATGAATATTGTGGTTTGATTGATGAAGCCTGTATATGAATGATCATCTTTGGTGACCTTATGGTGATACATTGTACTGAGTATTGCTTAAGAGTTACTAAAGGAAAGGAGTTAATATGAAAAGGAAGGTAATGTATTGGAGCTATTGAATGTGTACTAAATGTGATAAATGACTTCATGTGTTGTTATGAGTGGTATTCCATGTCTATATGATGTATGTGAACTATATTGTTCTTATTCTATCAACTGCTTATGAAGTTTCTCAAAAATACATGATGCATGGTTTCCAACAAAATGTCCTCTTTAAAGCATTTTTTTTTTTGCATTGTTATCATATTTAGTGCATTCTTGTACTAACACCATTCTTCTTCATCGTTTTACACAAAGTGTAGGTGGTGTTGGATTATGGACCTTTCCTAGAATAAAGAGCTTGGATTACTATTAGCAAGTTCAAATGGGTCCTTACAGATTCAAGGACCATATGTAAAGAGTTTTCTTTTAATTTATGTACTAGATAGTAGTTGGATTTTGTATTATAAGGGTCGTGTCCCTATTGTGTTGTAGTCGTGTTATAAGATGGATATATCGAGACTTAGTACCTCCATTGTATTTTTAAAAGGGTTTTAAATAAGATGACTTTAGTCTTGTGTTATATTGTGAAAAACTTTTAAACTTTATGCTATTTTTGTGTCTATGCAATGAAAGATATCTAAGGGCTTATATAAGACCTCCGAGAGGTCAAGTACATTGTGTTACGTCTAGGGGGTACTCCCCGCGTCATTACATTTTCTGATTGTTGTAGTCGTTAATTGAGAAGCCTAATCCCCCATCATATATTCGTCGTTAACCCTTTTGATATATTAAATGCTTTCGATAATTTATAATGCCACAATGGATTCGACCACATTTATAACATCGTAACTGAATTCTAAATTGTATCACTCCTTATGGGATCGAACTCAACTCTTTGTTGGGTTTGTACTAGATGTTGACCGCCTACACCTAGTATTGGATAAGGTGTAGTTGAGCTATCACATTGATAAACACTATTCAAGAACTACTTAATAATTAGTTCTATATTTTTAATTACACATGGTTCCCACAAACCTAGTTGTGGATTTAGATATACTTAGGTGGTCACCCTTCATAATTTGTTTGGTAAAATAAATCACGAACTTACATTTAGAGTAGATGAAATCCAAAATCTTGAATTGAAGAACAAAAATATATTATAAACCAACACTTCTAGAATTAAATGCAAAAAGTGTTTGAAAATTAATTCTCAAAGACAAAATAAAAATATTATATTGTCTAATTCCCAAAAACAAAAATTACAACTAATGTTAAAGACACCAAATCCTAAATAAAGTAGGAAAAGGAAATCTAGGAAAATTTTGATTTTGAGTCTATCCTATGACTCGTAGGAATTCGTATGGTTTGTTGAAACCTTTTGTCAAATAGTATATTCAACACTTAACTTCTGAATCTTTCTGCGGATATGTTCTATGACTCACATAACTTTGTACGACGTGTCCTGGCTAATCGTTATTCTTGTTCTGGAACTCAACACCTCTAAAAATTCCTACAGCTAGTTTCTATGGCTCGTACAAGTTTTCTTAGTTCATCAATTGCTTCCGTCATTTTGCACTTACCTCCAAAACCATATCTTCAAACGACTAATCATTCCTACGACTCTTAGGATGAGACGTCAAAACCTCAAGAGACTGTGTTTTCTTATCTTTTCATCTTGACTACTCAAAACCTATTTTCTTGTAAATTACAAGAAAAGTACCATCATATCTACTAACAAATTTTTCACACAAATACAAAATTTCAAGTTTTAAGGATTAAAGGAACCGTAAATCCACGGTATATCACCCTCTATAGTGGATTGCACAAACTCCAAAAAATCAGAAACCCTAAAACTCAACATACTTTCAACCCTTGAAGTCCTAAACAATAACATTCACATAAAGTTTGAAATTGGGAGTTCTACTCACGTGAATTCGATTCTATAAGGCCATATGGACTCCTTAATGTATTTTCTACTAGAAAATATAAACCAAGCCTATAAAATTTTACTCCACCCATTCTCACATCTCCCTAGACCTCGCCTAATGCAGATTTACAGAGTGGTTTGCGTTGGCCCCGTGTCGCAGGGCAAAATTTTCCCTTTAAGTGTTGCAGGCGCGACATGCAGCCACCTCCAAAAAGGGGTTGTCCGACAACTTTCTTGGACAACGTTTGGGTCCTCTTTTGAGACCCTTAGGGTGGTCCCCGAGGAGTCATACTTGAATGTTTTGACCTTTTACATGGCAGTCTATCTGTAGGAACCATTGATACTCAATTCCACGCTCATACCATACCCCAAAACTCCACTACAAAACCGTACTACACACTAGTTCAACTTAGACTAGTTTCCGGACGTTATGGTCGTTCTTTGACGTTTGACTTACAAACTCTACAAACTGACCTCTAATTCTAATATTCATTATTTTAACACCTTATTAACTCATAAAACTCATGATAGGCTCTATATTAACCTAGTTCATTTTTAGGGTTGTTACATTCTCCCCCACTTAGACAAACATTCGTCCTTGAACGACACCAAAACACTTTCAACATTTTCAAGAGGTAAAGACTCATGACCAGCAGCTCATAACTATACGAAATCATACAAAAACACATATACATAGGAGAAAAATCAACTCCACATAATCAAGAGACTCAAAAACACAAGAAGAAAGTAGAAACAACGTCTACAACTTATCATCCAATAAGAATCTACCTTTTCATTTCATATAGGAGGAACTTCCTTATCCACATATCATCATACTCATATGATTATTTCTAAGAACATTATGCCATGATTTCATAAAACTCATTTATGCAACATTTTCAAGAACTTTACTGTTAAGCATACTAACTAGTTCACTTATGCAACATTTAAGCAATTTCATTATAAATGCACAATGCAAGGAGATCAATGAAATTCATTTTCACTTAGACTCCTAGAAACATGCAACATGCTACTAGAAGTTCTAACTCTCAAACTTGAATATAATTGAAGAGAAGAGACAAGATCCATCAACCCAACTATTCACCATTGTCCCCCACTTAGAGGAAACCCATCAAAAAACAAAGGGGAAAACTATAACTTACCGATACCTTTAGCCGGATTTGCTTCCTTCTTAGCTTGGAGAGCATAGAACGACCATGACTTTGAGGAATAGTAACCGTACCTTCACTAGGAGCTTTCTTGGCCTCTCTCCCCTTATATACAATAGTAGGACAATCTCTAACCTTGTGATCATCCTTTCCACAACCATAGCACCCACTAGTAACGGCTAGACACCTCCCAAAATTTTTCTTCCCACAATTTGAGCAAGTAGGTTTAGCAATTTGGGAACCACCATCTCTCTCAGAGTTTTCCTTAGGATCATTAGGAACATCTTGATTCGAAGCCCTCTTCTTAAACCTAGGTTGACCTTGCTCATCAGTTCTTCCCCTATTAGCATCTCTGCCTCTCCTCCCAAGCTTATACTCTTCTTTAGTTCGAGCATACACCATGAGCCTAGATAGAGTCATGTCACCATGGAGAATTTTCGTATGACACTCTTCCTTCACAAGGTCAGAAACACCGATCAAGAACCTAAACATCTCATCTCTAGGGTTAGACACCAAAGAAGGAGCATACTTAGACAATAGGGTAAATTTAAAGGAATACTCCTTCATTCTCATGTTACCTTGCCTAAGGTTTATAAACTCCTAACCTTAACCTCCCTCTTCTACGGGGAAAGTATCTCTCCAATAATGCTTCTTTAAATGCTTCCCACTCTAAAGGACCCGGTTCAACCAGCCAACTATCTTTCCATTGTGTGTACCACACTTGATCAACCCCTTTCAATTGGTAAGAAACTAACTCCTCATTTTACCTAGAAGTTACTCCCATAGCATGGACTATCTTATAAACCTTATCAAAGAAGGCTTGGGGATCATCTCCCACCTTAGAGCTAAGAAATGTAGGAGGATTCATCCTCACAAAGTCTCTCAACCTTGAGGTCATGGTACTCTCAAGAGCATTTATTTTAGGCCCTACATCTAGATTCTCTTGAGCCGTCATGGCTTGGGCTAAGGTGAGAAGAGATCCTCTAACTTCTTCATTAGTCATGTCTGAGGGAACCGCCGAAATCTCATTCCCTTGATCAACTATAGGGACTTGTTCAACTTCTGGAACTTGAACAGATTGTGGACCTTGTCCACCTTGGGGAACTTGCCCACCTTGGGGAGGAAACCCCTTATTCACCACTTCCTCATCAACTCTCCTTGCAAGCATCCTTCTTGTATTCATATCCTATAAACACAAGAGAAGAGATTAGAAAAGATACTTATTATCTCAACTCTATGGCACGACACAAGAGTAACGAAGAAAGATAAACTTCTATCGTCCTATAGTCTCTCTCTCATATATGTGTCGCGACTCACACCGATGAAAAGGACTCTACTAGACGAGGCTTTTATGAGACTTTGAGTCCTAAAGACTACTTCATAACCTTATGCTATGATACCAAGCTTATAATGACCTAGGAGCACCCCCAAGTCTCCACACGACGTACTCGACCTCTCGGAGGTCTTATAAAACTCCTTAGACACCATTCATCGCATATATATATATATA
>NC_028639.1:28288488-28346215 GCF_001406875.1 Solanum pennellii | reverse complement strand
TATATATATATAATATCATCATACATAATTGAAGACTCTAGTCTCTTTTTGCCATCCTGGACTCCACATCATAAGATTACTTTAGGTTCACGGCCCTTAGAACTTAAAACATTAGTACTATATTTTACACTTTACAGTAAAGACATGACTTAGGAATCCTTGGACTTAAGGATTCCTTTCCTTGAGCTTGGAAATCATCTATCAAGCTCTTTACCATTAAAGACATCTTTTAAGCATCCATAACCTACACTTTGTGTAGTAGAGAAGAATGGAGTTAGTACAAGAATGCACTAAGTATGGCAACCATGCAAAAACATGCATTTAAAAGGGACATTTTCTTTAAATCATACTTCATCCCTTTTTTGAGTAAAGCTTCATAAAACCTTTATACAATAGCATTTATACAATTTTCGTACTTCATATAGGCATATTCAAAAGCCAAACATCATATAAGATCACATATAGAATTTAAGCCACATTTGGGGTCACTTTACAGTAAGCTCCTCACACTTTACAGTGAGCATTTTTCCCTTAACAGTGAACTTTTTCTTTTAACCCATCAACCTCCCAAGTAACCCTCTAGTGATACTTGGTGCAATGCATCACCTTAAGGACACATGGAATCAATCATACATCATACATAAGCCATGACCTACCATCATAGAAGTATAGTACAACATAGACACATTTAAGTCAAAACCGTAAGAACCTTACAGTAAACTCTTAGTCATTATGCACATATACTTATTTTACTTCACATTTATAAGACCTTACCAACAATACCAATCTAAATCTACTAGTGCAATGTAAATGTAAAGCCCCATAACCTCCCACATACTTAGTAGACCTATCATGAGACCACAAGCCTTAATATCCAATTCATACATCAACAAGTAAGTGAAGACAACTTCATTCATGTCAACAATACCTTCATAATATAGTCATTAAGACCAATATAGTGCATATAAGTGCAAGACCACATCACATAGACTCATACCATGCACTTCATCACAACAAGTAGACAATTACTACAAAGTTATGCATAAGGAACATATACATAGGCACATGGATTAGAACACCTTCCTAGGACTTCCCTCAAGAGCCACTTGTGCAATGCATAGGTGAAGTCTCATACCCCCACCTACACTAAGAAACTACACTTAGGTTATCCTAGTTATGGTCCTTACTTACTTGCATTGTCCATTTCACTTTGGGGAAACTATAACCTTAACTGACCTAATACCATGTGTGCTACACGGAATTTGGTGTTGTAGAGCCTTACACAAATGGAAGGTGTTCTTACTTAGCCAAGGTAGAGCATTAACACATGCTAGCATACTAGTGAAGTCACTTGCTAGATCCTATGTGGCAAGAATAGTATATACCTTTTACACCCTAAATTCTAATGCATGGAAATCACTTGTATGTGATGAAAAATGAAGGTTGTTAAGCTAAAGATCCTCTTGAGGTTGGGTTAAGTTGCTCTTGATTGGGTTTACCCTATGTGGGGGATGGTGATGAAGTATTAAGGTTGTAGATATTTCTACCTTGTCATTCTATTCTTACTTGAGCTTGAATCTAACGAATTCTTAGTAAGCTTGTTCATGATAGGAGTCTTTCATAATGTATCAATTGCATGTTCTTCACATGTTATGTATATTTTGATTGACACTATGTTAGACACATTTTGAAGATTCTAAAGTACTTGAAAAAGAATTTTGGTAAAATATATGTTTTCTCATGTTCATTGGGCATCTTAATATGCTAATTGTGCATTTGACTTCATGAGATAAGATAAGAAAAATGGTTGTAGTCACTTGTGATGTATAAGGTTTAGCCTTAAAATGAGAAATTGAACCGCTTTAAAATGAAAAATTTAGAGTCTATTGGAAATTATGTGAATTTTATTGTCTTGGAAAGCATGATTGTAGGTTCACTCTTGAAAGGTGAAGACATGTTTAGCTAAGATTCCTTGTGGTGCCTATAAATTGTATTACTTTCTCAATTTGATGCTTGATCATGAAGGCTAGTGTTATGCTATAAATTAAAATGTCGTGAAATGACTTCCTAATGTTGTGATGTTATTGGTGTGCATTACCATTTTGACTTCACTAGGGAAAGAGTTTGAGCATGCTTTGGTTAAAAGTTGAGAATTTCTCATTTTAAAATTAATTGACTGTATGAATTGCTTGTGTATGAACTCATGAGACGTGTAAGTACGTTGAGGAGAAGGACATTCCTCCTTAAACATAACTAAGCATGGTAAAGTTGAGTATGGACTTCATGGCATTATGACTAAATGATAAGAATCCTAGTTGATTTGCTTGACTAAAGTTTATGTGCATTAAAGTACGAGTGCTTAATTGCTTCTTAAGTGATGTTGAACTTGCATATGTGTGACTAAAAGGTTGTTGCATAATGAGATCCTAATAAAATGAAATGTAAAAGACCATGATATTATTAGGAGAAGGTTGTTCCTCCTATGAACATGATAAGAACCTATGTTGGTGATGCATTTTTAAAGTGAGTAAATAAAAGGTTTTGCTTGCATGTGTTGCATTGAGTGATAAATGGCTTGAAGTTGTGTTCCTTGCAATTTTGGTGCATTGACTTCTATGATATTGTGTTTTTAATGTTGTGAGTTGCTCTATTGGCATTGAGTCCTTGATGTGTTTAAGATGTTCCAAGTGTCATTCGAGGACAAATGTTCCCAAGTGGGGGATATTGTAAGACCCCGAAAATGAATTAAGGTGCTTAGAGCCTCACATGTGTATAAAAGGTTTAAAATATGTTCGTTAAGTGTTTTATAGTATGTATACTTGATTTGATATGATTTGAAAGTCAAACATCAAGGGACGACCAAGACGTTCGATGACTAGTCACCAAAGAGCCTTAAGTGTTTTTATGTGCTTATGTGTGTGTCATGGGCTCATGATTTCCTTATATGAGTTATAATGATGTTTATAGTCAGTGTGTTAAGTTTCATGAAGTTTGGAGGTAAAACGTTCTAGAACGTCCCAGAGGTTCAAAAGTTAGCCTTTTAGACGTGCTAGTGTGTCCTTGTATGTTGGCCTTGTTTTCATGTGTTGTTTGGAGTGGAAAGTCAGTGTATTTGACCCTAGTATCTTAATAGACATGTTAAGGGTCAAAATGTCCAAGTACGACTCCCCGAGGACTACCCCAAGGGCCTCCTAGGAGGACTCAAACATTAAACAAGAGGCTGCCCAAATAAGCGAGCAAGCCAAGATTTAGACTTGCCCTGTGCGACGTGTGCCTAGCATGCACCTCACTGTCCCAAAAAATCATTTGGGGCAGAATTGGAAGGATGCCCCACGACGCGCATACCACTCCCAGATCTGGTTGCGTCGTTTTTATGTCAATTTTGACATGTCTAAAAGTCCCAATAAGCATGGGGGTGTTTTGGTAACTTAAAGGGACGCTTATAAACTGATTTGATGACCTTTTTAACCCCTTTTCCAAGCCAAAACCCCACCACCCAATAAGAAAATCAAAAATCCCAAATCGCTCTTCTTCTCCAAATTCTCTCAAACTTCCATTGGAGGGAAAACTCAAGTTCAAGCTATGGGGTGGATTTTCATGGTTTCTTCTCAAATTTCTCGTGGGACTTCAATAAATAAGGTATGGTTATTCTTCATCCTTAGTTATCCATTCATCTAAGGAGTCAATCAAAGATTTTCAAATATGAGTCAAAGATCAAAATTCCCAATTTTTGATATAGCCATGGGTTCTTTCTCAAATCAATTTCAAAATCATGTTTACGATAAATTAATGATTATCTACTGTTTTTAAGATGAATTTCAATCCAATTTCACGATGAACCCATGTTCTCTCCAATTCTCAAATTAGCCTATGTTATGGGCATTGTTATCTTGACTTTGTCTTGATTGAATTATGAATCTAGCATGTTGAATTTCTTATATCTAATGTCTAAATTGTATGTTGATGGTGAAATTTTGATGATTGATCCATGTGGATCAAGGTTTGATGTTTTTAATGAGATTAGTCTATAATTCTCCTATCTTCTCTAGATTGCCAATGTAGCTTGAATGTGATCTCGATTCTATGGTAAATTGAAGTATGATTTTGTTTATGCAATGATTCCTCTAGCTACTGTTTTATACATGTATTTATGTTTATTTATGGGAATTGATCATGATGATCAAAGCTTGGAGGAAATTTTAAGTTTGCCCTATTCTCTCTACTCTTCTTATGGAATTGCTAGTTGATGTAGCCTTGTATGGCATTGTGTGGTATGGTCCACCTATGGTGGCGGTGTTTATCTTGTTATTATGCTATTATGTTTTGTGATCATGGCCTTGAAGGCAATTGTATCTTGAACGTGTGGTTACGATGTTCACACAATGTGAAGTATTATCCCTAGTCTCCAGTGCTAGTTTATGATCTAGGTTATATTGATGATTCTTCCTCTATATTCAAACGACTATGTTAGGGATAGGTGTGGTATACATGTTGATGTTTGAATATTGTTGTGTAGTATGATCCCTACCTATGTACTCCTATATGAATATGTTGTCTTGAGCATGATTAGGAGTCCTAGACGTAAATGATGAATATGTCGTACCTTCTTTGCTATGATGGTTGGTGTGTGGTATATAGTTCCTATTACTCTATATATGAGTTGTCTATGGTTCAAGGGACTTAAATATGTATTGTGATATTTCTAAGGTGGCTTCCTCAATTTTAGGATTGTTGTCATTATGTGAACAGGTGGTCCAATGTACACACACACCTCATGAATGCTTATCAAAGCAGTTACGTTCAAGGTCTCGAATGAAAGGATAATTCTCATATGCACTAATGTCTACTACTATGAATGTTAAGCATATGTTTATGAAGTATGATATGTATCCCTTAACTAGGATGACTTGATAGGTGTAGTAGTATGGGCAAGGGTATGGGACCTTGTCTATGCATTGCACATGTGTGCCTTGATAGGATAGTTCCTAGGTTTGCTTTTCTATGTATATGAATATGAAGCATGGTTATGTTATGAATGTGTATAATGTATTAAAGTGTTTATATGAAAGGATTGCTCATATAGATACACCTATACACTTATGCATTGATGAATGAACATGTGTGGCCTTAATGTGTTTATGTGAAAGGTTTGCTCACATATATGTATACACACACACATGTATGATGATCCAGTCAATAGAGGGGCACTTGAAAGGTGTTCTCAAGGTTACCCTAAAACTAGAAGGTTCTTTGAATATGCTATGTCCATGTTAAAGGGTTTCTTACATGACTTAGGTTGATGAACTCTCATCTATAACCTATGAGCTAAGCATATGAGAGGTTAATTATCCTAAGACTATGTTTTATAAAGTAATGTAATAATGGCTTTTTAAAAAAAGGGAACTTAGCTTAGCACCGAGTGACCTTGTAGATGAAGGGTGGCACCTTCCCAAGGAGGGAAAGTAGGGTTCACCATAGTCCTCACGGGGTGGATAGCCTCATAACCCATAAAGGGCATAGAGTGATGTTTCCATGACAGCCCCCAAGATCCATAAACTATGCTTGCCACATAGGATCTAGCAAGTGATATCACTTAGTGTGCTAGTATGTGTTAATGTTCTACCTTGGCTAGGTAAGAACAACTTTTATTGGTGTAAATCTCTACAACACCAAATTCCATGTTTAGCACCCATGGTCTTAGTGTCGGCTAAGGCTATAATTTCCCTAAAGTAAAATGGACAATGGAAGTAAATGACTTGGACCCTAACTAGGATAACCTAAGGGAAGTTACTTAGTGTAGGTGGGGGTATGAGACTTCACCTATGCATTGCACAAGTAGATCTTGAAGGGCGTTCTAGGAAGTTGTTCTAATGTATATGATTATGTTTATGTTCCTTATGCATGACATTGTAGTGTTGTTATTTGTTGTGATAATATGCATGGTATGAGTCTATATGATGTGTCCTTACCTTATACACATAGTATGAGTCATATTTACTAGATGATCAGGTCTTGCTTGACATGAAAGAGGTTGTCTATGTTTGTCTTGTTGATGTATGAAGGGCATGTTAAGGCTTGTAGTCTCTTTGTAGGTTTACTTAGTACGTGTGAGGGTATGAGACTTCACATGTACATTGCACAATTAGACTTAGGAAGTGATTATGAGTAGGGTTCTACGTGGTTCTTATGAGGTGAAGTCCAAGTATGTTAATATGACTATTACCTTGCAATGATTATGCTGGAAATCTTGACTTTTATATAGTCTTGTAATGAGTCCATCTATGTAGTCCCTAAAGCATGTTGGGTCAAATGTGACTTAGGTATCTTATTATATGAAATACTTCTATTAATGCATGTGTTGGGTTAATGAAGGTTGTATGCATGATTCCCTAGTGGCCTTAAAGTGATATTTGAGTGTGGATAGTATTATGGGACGTAGTCTATACATTGTACCCAACATCACTAGAGGGTAACTTGAGAAGATAAGGAGTTAAAGTAAAAGGAGAGATTTCAAAGTAAAATGAAATATGTTCACTGTAATTGTAAAGGTGCTTACTTTAAAGTGGTGACTTATATGCTTAAATGCAATGTGTGGTTTTATATGATGTGTGACCATAGAATTTTCCTATATGAAATATGTAAATTGTACAATGCTTATTATATAAAAGTTTTCCATGACCCACAAGTACACCCTAGAAGTTAGAGCATCCTTGTGTCGTCACACGGCAAATGAGACTTCAAGAAGTCTCATCTAAGCCTATCGTATCATTCATTATTTAATAAACATACTAAAGTAGGTAAGAATTTAAAACTTTGTTCACACACGAAGAACTCTTTCATAAACATTACACAAGCGGAAGACTTTCATTTAAAACATTAAACCTTTACAACTTCTACTTGAACCATCTAAACTTTAGAGTATACAACACTTGGGACTAATCCTATACAAGACAATAAAATAAAGACTATGACATAAGGGACATGTGGAAATTGTCCTCGAATCAATGAGGACTCAGCAATACTTCATCTTCAAGACTTAGGAACCTATCCATCCTTCATGGCACATCAAGACTACCGATTCCCTACACTTTAGTCAAAAGGAAAAAGAAGTGGTTAGCACATTAGATGTACTAAGTAAATGAAGAAGATAACGCCCATGATTGAACTCTTCAAGACTACCTAAATAATTTTTAAGACTATCTAAGTTTGGATCATGTCCACATAAACAATCATCTTCCCTAACTAGAGTCATTCTTAAGACTTATCTAGGTAAGATAAGAAGTGACCATTCCTATGCCCCCGTCATGCCTTAACTAGACAACCCTTAAGTACTCTAGGCAAGTATTTATTCATTTTAACATTCTTTCTTAACTTAAGTCATTACATTCGTTAGTTCATTTAATAGACATTCAACACATAAAGGACATTCAAGTAATGGTCTTGGACAAGACCTAGGAACTCTAACTAACACCGCCAAAGCCTATTGTGCAATGTTTTGATAACGTCCCATACCACAACCTAAACTTCATAGAACTTCTCTATTGCTAGTAAGTATCCCACATGATGAGAATAGGAAATAACCGACATAGACCATGATAGCTAGACATGGAATCTGGAGTTCTATCCAACTCCGATGAGGTTGTTCTACATGCCAATGGTAGAACTAGGACACATCCCATGTAGCACATGGTTAAAGAATATAAAGGGCATTCTTTGTATTCTAGTCTCATTGTTGACTAGAACTACTTCCCTTACCATGCTCACTCGGTGCTAGCCTTCGTTCTCATAGAGTAATTCACATTAAAGGTTCATACAGTTGGGTGCCATATCTAGTTCATAAGCAAATAACAATTACCCTACCAAAGAGGTCCTCTAGGTCTACCTTCCAATGGCGACAAGAAGCTCATGATGACTTTCCTAAGGTTTGATATGATGTCGTTCTAGACAATCAACCTTAAGTCCATCATTCCTTTACTTGAAGGACACCATTACAGTTTAAAACTTCAACATTCATAACCTTACCAATAGGTTCAAGGTTTCACATAAAGACCCTCTTAACATCATTCAAGCTCACATATCTTTCATACATTCAATACTAAGAGGATTTAGCATCCTAAGTGAAGACATCACATATTCACTTTCATACATACATCAAGCAAGGGACACAAGTAAACCAAGACAAGACACCACATACTTCACTTTAACACATATCACATGTCATTCTTAAGTCACTTAGGAATAACCATTATCATCTTTAAGTCATCCTATATACTACCATATCATCATCAATATAACCATTATAGACTTATATAGTCAAGTACGAACAACCATGCATCAACCCTAAGACTACACATACAAGCACATAGTCATAGTCTACATGATTTCCTAACATACATAGAAAGAACACATACTTTCACATTACTTCATATACAGATATATATGCTCATACTTCACATAAATCAACTACACAAATCATCACAATACTCCAAGTAGTTCCTAGAAGTTCATGATCATCATATTGCATAAAGTAACGCCGACAAGGCTTCATCAACCTATAACCGCGACCATAAGTGGACGATAAATCACAACCATGATTGAAGTCAAATTAACATAAAATAAAAAGAATTAGGGCAGCATACCCCCACTCCATCTTACCACTTCGATTTCAAAGCTAATTCATCCAATTCGATACCTTAAGGCCCTTACCCATGGCCATGAACATCAATTCGATACATAAACCATAATACTCAATGAATCTAAGTCAATTCAATATATATTTATCAATCTAAGATCAATTAGACATTAATTGAATACAATCCTTACTTTATTCAATAGTCCGTAAAAAACTACACTATAATTCATAGGCATTAAGACAATATCAATTCAATAGGCTTGATAGTCAAAAGATCTAAGAATATATAATATCAATTGATCAAATTGAAACATCCTATAAACCAATTAATCCTAACCCATACATGAATCAAAAGAAAATAACAATCTACAAATGAATTCATCAATATCAAAGCATGATCACATAACCCATATTTTAGTCAAAGTGAAAGATTTGTGAAGGTCAAGGGTTCATGGATAATTTCATTGGAAAACATCAATTAAAAATCAATATTATCATATATTAGTGTTTCAAAACGTTTCATACTAGAACCCAAGACTTAGAGTAGAAATTGGACTTTTCATCTTTTTGAAATCTTTGAAAATCATCTTTGAAATTGGCTCTAAGGTCATAGAAAGCCTTAGATGAAGAACTCTAATACCTTATTAGAATAAACCAATGAAAATTGAAGAAGAAACTCCATTGAATAACCATCTTCAAGCTCCATCTTCACCTTGAACTCTAATGGAGGTTTTTGAAAAAACTTTGGGAGGGAATGTGTTTTGATTTAGGTGTTAGGGATATGATGAGAGTTTAATGAGTTATATAATCTTAAAATACCCATAAACACTCAAAACAACTGTCCTCACATTTTATAAGACTTAGGGTGTTTCCGGAAAATCCCAAGCCTTAACCAAAACTTGGCAAACAGTTCACAACACTATCGACACCCCACCATCGACGGTCCGTGGGTGAGACCACGCTCCGTCGATGGGGTCATGTGGTTTTCTCCTTCTGCTCCTAAACCTTCAATCTTTAAGGCTCCATCGATCCCACCCATCAACGGGACATCGTTTGGGTCGTCGATTGGCACTGTCTGGCAGTGTTGAGCTCCAAGTTGGGGTCCTCCTTTAGGGCCCCTTTGTGGGTCCTATGTTCAGTCGTACCAGGATGTTTCCAACCCAAATATGATCATATACGAGTTTAGGACCTACCACATGAGTTTCATACAAAACAAACACGTAAAACTAGACGAAACATGCATAGACACATAAGGTCATTTCAAGGAAAACCTTTCAAACGTCATGGACGTTCTTGGACGTTCAACCTCCAAACTTCACGAAACTCGACACACTGCATATATACACTATATTAACTCTTATAATGACCTTATAACATCATTAATCACACCTAAACACATAAAACCACATATGAGGCACATAGGTCACTTAATCGTCGAACGTCCTGGTCGTCCCATGACGTTTGACTTCCAATGCACCTACACTCTTAAACGCTGCCTCAAACCCACATTATAAACAATATTAGGACCTTAGACAATAACTACAACCATGTTGGGCTCTAGCTTTACCTAGGTCATTTTTCAAGGTCTTACAATCTCCCCCACTTGGACAACATTCGTCCTCGAATTACACTTGCCACTCTCCGAAAACTTCCATGAATAGAGATTCAATTATCAACTCATGACCATATCATATAGCACATAATTAAGAAGAAAATATTAATTTCACAAAATCTACAGATTCACAACACAACAAGAAACTAGAAGGCATTCTATAACTCATCATGCTACAAAACTCACATGATTCATTCCAAATAGCAAAAACTCATTTTATACTCAATATTATACTCATATACATCAATTCTAACCACATTAAAACAATTTTCTACCAAAGAATGAAATAGTCAATTTTTTGAAATGTCACAGTTAGCAGGTGGTCTTTTACAGTGAATATGCTTCACAATCTAACTATACAACACCTAAAAGAAATTACTTACAAATGCTCTACAAATCAATCTCATTAAATCATTTAGACATGCTCACTTTTCAACTACATGAAACAATTAGCAACCTACACTAGATGCACATGAATCATGAGGAAGATACCATGCATGAAAACTCATTTTCCAATGCAACAAAACTTCAATAAAAACATGCATATCATGAGGAGAATAATTGGAACTCACCTTCCACAAAAGACTCCTACAAAATTACCAAGAACTCTTTGTTTTAGGCTTGAATAAACACATAAAGAAAAGTTAAGGGCACCTCACTCCGAACAACTATACCTTCACTATACTCCCCCACTTAGGAGAAACCCATTCTAAGGTCAACATAATATCTCTACAAGGAACTCCCTCAAGGCACCTTAAACCTTACTAATACTTTCTTACCAAGGCCTACCTCGTAAAAACTAAAGACTCTCAAAGGTCTCATCATCTAACCACTACATCTCCCTTACTAGGAAAACTCACCTTTAATCTTTAAAATCTCATCACCTCCGTTCCTATGATTGGGGTCTTAAACAACTTCCAACTATATCAAAAGCCACTCCTTCATATTTCTAACAATATACCTCACCATTCTTCTCAAACTTAACTACCCTTCAAAAGGTAACCATGCCAATCTAAGGTCAAAACCATCTTCCATCACACCTTATCTAACAAGTCACATCTCATATTTTCTCTCCCTCAACCCAAACTTCATAATGTCGCCCTCTAGGGACCAAAACAATTGGGAAATTGGGAAAAGACACCATATACAAATCTCTTAGGCACGATTACATGATTAAAGAAGTGAAACTTTTCCTACCACCCAATAGCCTCCTATTTATAATGTGGCGCACTTCACATTATAAACAAGAACCTACTAGATGTGGTTCATGAGAAAACTAAGGCACTCCTTAAACCTGATGCTCTGATACCAAGCTTATCATGACCCACAAGTACACCCTAGAAGTTAGAGCATCTTTGTGTCTTCACACAGCAAATTATACTTCAAGAAGTCTCATCTAAGCCTCTCGTATCATTCATTGCATAATATAAACATACTAAAATAGGTAAGAATTTAAAACTTTCTTCACAGATGAAAAACTCTTTCATAAACATTACACAAGCGAAAGACTTTCATTTTTAAAACATTAAACCTTTACAACATCTACTTGAACCATCAAAATTTAGAGTATACAACACTTGGGACTAATCTCATAGAAGACAATAAATAAAGACTATGACATAAGGGACAAGTGGATATTGTCCTCGAATCGATGAAGACTCGCCAATGCTTCATCTTCAAGCCTTAGGAACCTATCCATCCTCCATGGCACATCAAGACTTCCAATTCCCTACACTTAAGTCAAAAGGGAAAATAAGGGGTTAGCACATTAGATGTACTAAGTATGGAAGCCATGCAAAAACCATGAAAAAGGACATTTAGTAAATAACATGCTTTTCATGAATTTCGATTAAAACATCATACTATAAGCATAATAACAACATTTAAAAACTTAGAAACATATAAGAAATCATTTAAGCAAATAATCACATTTTAGGAAATGTTACAGTGAATTCACTTCACTGTACAGTGAACTCTATTCGCTGTTACAGTGAAGTCCCTTCACTTCACTTGGCACACCTTTTAGCATATAATTCCCTCACTAAGCCATCCTAAGACTCACTTAAGTAACACAAAGAGAGACCGCCCATACACCCTCTCTAAGAACACCTAAATGATCCTTAAGACAACCCATAATGAGATCAACATACATTTACAAGACATCAAACATATGAAAGTGACATTCTCCTACCAAAGGCTATCAAAAGACTTACTTAAGCAAATGAAGAAGATAACGTCCATAATTGACCTCTTCAAGACTACCTAATCATGTCTACTAGAGTCATTCTTAAGACTTATCTAGGTAAGATATGAAGTGACCATTCCTATGCCCCCTTCATGCCTTAACTAGACAACCCTTAACTACTCTAGGAAAGTACTTATTCATTAAACACACTTTCTTAACTTAAGTCATTACATTTGTTAGTTCATTAGAAGACATTCAGCACATAAAGGACATTCAATAATGGTCTTGGACAAGACCTAGGAACTCTAACTAACACATTTAAAGCCTATTGTGCAATGTTTTGATAACGTCCCATACCACCACCTAAACTTCATAGAACTTCTCTAATTCTAGTAAGTATCCCACATGATGAGAATAGAATAACCGACATAGACCATGATAGCTAGACATAGAATCCAGAGTTCTATCCTACTCCGATGAGGTTGTTCTACTTGCCAATGGTAGAACTAAGACACATCCCATGTAGGCCATGGTTAAGGAACATGAAGGGTATGCTTTTTAATCTAGTCTCATTCTTGACTAGAACTACTTCCCTTACCATACTCACTCGGTGCTAGCCTTTTTTCTCATAGAGTAATTCACATTAAAGGTTCATACAATTGGGTTCCATATCTAGTTCATAACCCAATCACATTTACCCTACCAAAGAAGTCCTCTAGGCCTACCTTCCAATGGCGACAAGAATCTCATGATTACTTTCCTAAGGTTTGATTTAATGTCGTTCCAGCAAATCAACCTTAAGTCCATCATTCCTTTACTTGAAGGATACAATTACGACTTTCGACTTCAACATTCATAACCTTACCACTAGGTTCAAGGTTTCACATAAAGAACCTCTTAAAATCATTCAAGGTCACATATCTTTCATACATTCAATACTAAGAGGCTTTAGCATCCTGATTCAAGACATCACATATCACTTTCATACATACATCAAGCAAAGGACACAAGTCAACCAAGACAAGACACCACATACTTCACTTTAATACATATTACATGTCATTCTTAAGTCACTTAGGAATAACCATTATCATATTGAATTCATCCTATACACTATCATATCATCATCAATATAACTATTATAGACTCATATATTCAAGTAGGAACAATCATGCATCAACCCTAAGACTACACATACAAGCACATAGTCATAGTCTACATGATTTCCTAACATACATAGAAAGAACACATACTTTCACATTACTTCATATATAGATAGATATGCTCATACTTCACATAAATCAACTACACAAATCATCAGAATACTCCAAGTAGTGCCGGCAAGGCCATGATCATCATATTGCATAAAGTAACGCCGACAAGGCCACATCAATTCACATATCACCACCACCATAAGTTGACCATACCAATCACAACATAATTGAAGTCTAATTAACATAAAATAAAAGGAATTATGGCAGCATACCCCCCACTCCATCTTACCACTTTGATTTCAAAGCTAATTCATACAATTCGATACCATAAGGCCCTTACCCATGGCCATGAACATTAATTCAATACATAAACCATAATACTCAGTGAATCTAAGTCAACTCAATATAGATTTATCAATCTAATACCAATTACACATTAATTGAATACAATCCTTACTTTATTCAATAGCCCATAGAAAACTACATTAAAATTCATAAGCATCAAGTCAATATCAATTCAATAGGCTTGATAGTCAAAAGATCTAAGATTATACAATACTCGATTGATCAAACTGAAACAGCCTATAAACCAATTAATCCTAATCCACACATGAATCAAAAGCCCATAACAATCTACACATGAATTCATCAATATCAAAGCATGATCACATAACCCATATTTTAGTCAAATTGAGAGATTTTTGTGAAGGTCAAGCGTTCATGGAGAATTTCATTTAAAAATATCAATTAAACATAAATATTATCATATATTAGTGTTTCAAAATGATTCATGCTAGAACCCAAGACTTAGAGTAGAAATTGGACTTTTCATCTTTTTAAAATCTTTGAAAATCATTTTTTAAATTGGATCTAAGGTAATAGAGAGCCTTAGATGAAGAACTATATTACCTAATTAGCAGAACCCAATAAAAATTGAACAATAAACTCCATTGAAGAACCATCTTCAAGCTCCATCTTCACCTTGAACTCTCACGGAGGTTTTTGAAGAAACTTTGGGAGGGAATGTGTTTTTATTTAGGTGTTAGGATTATAATTAGAGTTTAATGACTTATATACTCTTAAAATACCCATAAATACTCAAACAACCGTCCTCACATTTTATATGACTTGGGGTGAATTTCCCAAAAACCCAAAGCCTTAACAGAAAACTGGCAGGCAGTTTACAGCACCATCGACGCCCCACCATCGATGATCCGTGGGTGAGACGTCGATGGGGTATCGTGGGTTGATCCTACTGTTCCTAAACCTTAAATATTTCAGGCTCCATCACGCCACCCATCGACGGACCGTTGCCTGGTCGACAGGCCGTCGTTTGGGTCGTCGATTGGTACTGCTTGGCAATGTTGAGCTCCAAATTAGGGTCCTCCTTTATGGCCCCTTTGTGGGTCCTATGTGGAGTCGTAACCGGATGTTTCCAACCCAAATATGATTATATACGAGTTTAAGACCTACCACATGAGTTTCATCCAAAACGAACACGTAAAACTTGGAAAACATGCATAGACACACAAGGTCATTTCAAGGCAAACCTTTCGAACTTCACGGACGTTCTTGGACGTTTGACCTCCAAACTTCAAGAAACTCAACACACTGACTATATAAACTATAATAACTCTTATAATAACCTTATTACATCATTAATAAAACCTAAGCACATAAAACCACATATGAGGCACATAGGTCACTTAATCGTCGAACGTCTTGGTCGTCCCTTGATGTTTGACTTCCAATGCACCTAAACTCTTAGACACTACCTAAAACCCACATTATAAAACATTTTAGAACTTTAGACCATCACGAAAATTATGTTGGGCTCTAGCTTCACCTAGGTCATTTTTTGGGGTCTTACAAAGTTTTATGAGATCTCCATAAAAAGGCATGTTGCATGGTTTCAAGTAAAATGTCCCTTTTAAATGCATGTTTTTGCATGGTTGTAATACTTACAGCATTATCGTACTAACATCATTCTTTTCTACCTTTTTACACAAAGTTTAGGTTATGGATGCTTAAAGGATGTCAATGTGGTGAAGAGCTTGATATGTGATTCCCAAGCTCAAGGAAAGGAATCCTTATGTTCCAAGGATTTCGTATGTCATGTTTATATTCAATGTATTGTAATATCTTACATATTATGTTATGATGTTAAAGGGTCGTGTCCCTAATCTATTTTATGACGTTGAGTCTAAGATGGCAAAAGAGATTTAGAGTCTAACTATGTAATATGACTTATATTTTATATATATGTGGAAGTGATGTTTCTTGTATATGATGTGCTATAAATAGTTTTAAATTTTCCGCTAAATTTATTATGACAATTAGATGAATGATAACTATGGACTTGTATAAGACCTCCGAGAGGTCAAGTACACCATGTTACTTCTAGGGGGTGCTCCCCGAATGTGACACCTTAAGCCTACAGATCCAAAAGTCATCATTAACCTTCTTTACATTGTTCAAGGTCTCACATTCACTTAGGGTTCTAGACTTATCAAGAAGGGGCACCATGTTTTTGTCTACCAGTTCAATACATGCTCTAGAATACCTCATTTAATTATTCAAGGAAGGGCACCAACTTAGGTCTACTGATCCTAGACTTCCATTCTTTAGATAAATTTTCAAGTACCAAGCAGGGACAACTAGTCTACCACACAAGACACTACATCATCCTCCAAAGGCTCTCCTTAGTCCTTCACGTCATATATCATCAACTAAAGCGACAATGCATTCAATCATATTATTATAATACCCATGCAAGATCATATAGGAATCGCATGAACCTTAACCTTATACTTTCACATATACCATATCATGATAACACTATAATTCACATAAAAATACCGACAAGGACATGTTCATAACATATATAACATATAAGCACTGCCACCATAAGTGGACCATATCAATCAATATAATTCAATATCAATTCAATACTAAAATAAGTAATCAGGTCAATTCACCACTTTAACATAGCCATAATCACCATCCTTTAGGCTTTCAAATACAAATTCACGTAATAGAGATATTACGCACAACGATATACATAAGAATAAGCCAATAATTCAATCAAATCAATGATCCATCAATAATCAATATAGATATCAACATTATAAGGCAGCCATAAACAATTCTATATTAATCAATACACAATTCAATGGCCCAATATAATTTACACATGAATTCAATAAGATCAAGCCATGATCAATTCACCCACATTAGATCCAAAAATAGGAATTAAAGGAATTCATGGTTTCATGGTGTTTTTGATCTCAAAACATTCAATTTACATCAGTTTCTTCATAAAACATTGTTTTAAAACTTTTCATGCAAGAACCCACGCTTAGAATCCAAAATAGGATTTTCTTATGTTCTTATTATCTTTGAAAAGCCTTTGGAATTGGATACTTGAATGGAAGAAGAATCAAGGATGAAATACCATACCTTAATTGAAGAAATCTAATGAAATTGATGGAGAAAATTTTGGAAAATTTGGTCTTCATCCTTGGAGCTTCAAAGTTTAACCAATGGGGGGTTTGGAGAGAAGGAATGGAGAGATTTTGTTTTGAGTTGAGGGATTAGCTTAACTGGTGACTTTTTAGGGTTTAAAAAGACTCGATAATCATCAATAAATAATCCCCAAAGTACCCAAAATAAACCTGCACTTATTGGACCTCTTAACCAAGTCTAATTTGACTTAAAAACGACGCGACCAAATATGGGCAGTCACTGCGTGTCGCGGGGACACCTCCACATCTTGGTTCTGGATTTAGACAGAATGGTTCACGTTGGCCCCGCATTGCAGGGCAAAATTTGACCGGCGCGACGTGCAGCAGCCTTCAAAAAGGGGTTGTCCGGCAGCTTTCCTAGAGAACATTTGGGTCCTCTTTGGGGATCCTTAGGGTGGTCCTCGGGGAGTAGTACTTGAACGTTTTGAACCTTTACATGTCAGTCTATCTGTAGGAACCATTGATACTCAATTCTACCCTCATACCATACCCTAAAACTCCACTACAAATCTCTACTACATTCTAGTTAAACTTAGACTAGTTTCCGGACATCTTGGTCGTTCTTTGATGTTTGACTCCCAAACTCTACAAACTGACTTGCAATGCTTTTATTTATCATTTTAACACCTTATTAACTCATAACACTCATGATAGGCTCTAGATATGATACTCCGAAAATCCAAAACCTAATCTAGAGCCTCACATGAGTATCCACGAATCAAAACACTGTTATAATACATAAAATAATGCTTATAAACCCTTTAAGCATTTTTAGAGTCAAGACGTCAGGAAACATCCATGACATCCGGAGACTAGTAAAATAAGTGCTAGTGTGCCTTAGCCTATTTCATGGGGTTTTAGGAGTCAGAATATGATAAAATTTGGTGGAAAGGTGTCAAACCAGTGTTAGAGCATGTTTAGGGTCTAAGTGTCCGGGTAAGACTCCCGAAGGACTACCCTAAGGGTCCTCGGATTTGACCCCAAAAGGATGTATTGGCAGTGGCTACCTACGAAGCCAATTACGGGGCGACGTTTGAGTGACAGGGAGTCAATTTCTCCATAGTCCCACACTTATCAAAAATCAAACTGGTCAAAATGACCAGTATTTCACACAAGCTACGGTTGTGCAGGACGATGGGTGCAAGGGTCATCGCCTGACGTACGAACCATAGATCGGGTCTCGTAGATCAAGTCTGTTAAGGGTTGTCCAATTTTAAGTGGGTTCTTTTAATTAGTTAGTAGGTTAATTAAGATATAATGGAGGTCTAATTAAGTTAATGAAGGGCCTATATAAATACCTAAGCCTAATTAAACTAACCCAACACCAACAATTCCCAAACTAAAATATCTCTACCTTCTCTCTACTTTTTCTCTCCCCAACGAAAACTCCATAGAAGACCAAGATCAAAGGGTTTTAGGGAAGCAAGAACTTCACTTTCATACATCAAACTTAAAGGATTAAAAAGGTTTTGGAAACTTTCACCTTTGGTATTCCTTTCCCCAAAGGGTTCTTTCAAATTGATTTCCAAAAGATGATATGAACATGGGTTACTTTCTAATCCAAAATTGATCTTTCAAATTGTATTTTTCTTTATTTCTAATAATTATTATGGTTATATTATGATGTATTATTTTTCAAATATGGTAGTTCTTCATGCTAAACCTAGTATGTGGAAGAGGTGATGAATTGACCCCAATTCCCTAATCGTAGGTTATGAACTCATGTTGATGCAATAGACTTAGTTATTGCATTAATTACTATTGTATGATGTTATTACACCTATTGTTGGATGAAATTGTTTGGTTGGTGGTAAGGTCATGGATGATGGATTTTTAAGGAGAATTAGTAAGACTTTGTGATCTTGAACCTTTACTTCAATTGTGATGACTTGTACTTGGTGATGAAGTTTAAATAAGGCATATCTTGTGATTAGATTAAGTAGGTGTTGGTATGATGATTCAATTGAAATGTATTGATAATGTGAATTGTCATATTATGATTAAGATGTAATGATATAATGTTGGTTGTGAAATACCTATGTGCCTTATTATGGCATGATGATGATAATGTGTTAATCTCACATATGAGGGTTATATTGATAAAAGGATGTTCTTTTGCAATTCCTAATGAGAAAATGACTATGACAATACAATGGGTTAGTCTCCTATAACCTAAACTAAGATATGATTTATTAAAGGAAAACTTAAAGACATTTCAAAAGGGACTCTAGCTCAGCACCGAGTGAACTAGTAGTGAGGAGTGTCCCTTCCCAATTAGGGAAGGTAGGTTTACTATTGTACTCATGAGATAGAGATTATAATGCCAAAGGCATAAGAGGGTCTCAAACATGTCTCCTAGTTCTTGAACTATGTTTCCTCCATAGGAATAGTAGCTTGTGAATCCACCTAGATTTTATGTTCATCTTAGGTACTACTTTGGCAAGTAGACCACCTTCTTTCGGTGTAGGGTTTCATGACATCGGATTCCACAATCAGCTCATGTGGTCTATGTCGGTTAATGCAAGTGTTCCCGAAAGTAAAATGAAGTAATAAAGTGGACACTAACTAGGGTGACTTAAGGGTTTTGACTTAGTCTAGGTAAGGATATGGGACTCTACCTATACATTGCACTACTTGGCCTTGAGGGAAGTCCTAGAAGGTTGTTCTTATGTACTTATAAAGTAAAAGTTATGCGTATGTTGAATTTACATGTTGATGATCCTATATGATGTTAGTTTCACCTATGAACATGTTATTGGTCTATATTGCTAAATATGATGATGACTACTCTTGATGCTATGTTATGTGAGGTTAGTCATTGCTTGTGATCCTTTGTTTCGTTTACTTGGTTGAGTGAGGTTATGGGTCTTTACTTGGTCATTGCACTTGTAGACTTGATAGTGATTATGAGTAAGGTCTCACATATGATGTAATGTTAGGAAATCTTATGCATGTTTGTTGTTATAACATGATGTTGGAGTTGTTTTGGTTATGTACTCAAATATGCTATTACACATGTTGACTTGGTTTTACTTGATGATGTTGGTCTTGTGTTGTATATGGTCTTATCTTAAGGAATATGTGATTATTGGCTTATATAGATTCTTGGTTGTGCCTAAGGCTTTTCAAAGAAACTTTGCATGGTTTTGAACAAATATCCCCTTTAGCATGATTTCAAATGTTTTATGTGCATGTTTCCATACTTAGTACAATTGGTGTACTAACCCATATTTCTATGTTTCTACAATCTATATAGGTTCCAGCTGTTGAGTTTCTAGAAAAACATTTGAAGAAGACTTGGATTCTCATTCTCCAAGTTTGGTAGTCTTCACCATTCCGAGGGTGATGCCACTATATAGCTAGTTGATGTTGTCATAGTCTAAAGACATTTAGTTTCCTTCTCTTTCATTTGAAGACTTTTATTGTATAAGCCTATATGAGGCTTTTGTTGTAATGAAGTATGGGCTATGCCCGAATGTTCTACTCATTCTAGATGGTTTAAATATAACACTTTCCTATTAGACTATCTTTGTATATTGTGTATGTTGATTAAAAGTAGAAGCCTTTGTAAGAATCCTATGAGAGGAGTCTAAGTAAACGTCCTATGTACATATGATATTTAAGCGAGAGGTCTATGTAAAACTCACTATATAGATGTATATGAAAAGTTCTAATTTTTTTTGCATTTCTAACCTATGATATGTTATGATGAATGCTAACAGGGTTGTCTTAGTCCTGTCCAAGGACGACGACGCTGGTTACGTCTAGGGGGTGCTCCCCAAATGTGACAAACTTGGTATCATAGCATGAGGTTGAATATCCTTAGGATGGTTATCTCACTAAACCATGTCTATGTAGATTTTTATTCATTATTGTGAAGCGCACCACACTTATGAATTAGAGACTATGTGATACGTAGGAAATCCTCATCTTCTCGTATTCCTATATCGTGCCTCTAAAGTCTTAGTTTATGTGTTCTTTTCACCTAAACCTCTTATTTTGGTTATAGGTATGATTACTAGAAGGGCTGACGGCAAGAAGCACTGAAGAAGGGATTGCTGATGCGGGAGCTCATGGCAACCAAGATCCTCCACAAGACAATAAAGTTCCTCCACTTGAGAAAGTTCCTATGGGTGATCAAGTTCCACTTGTTCCTCCACCTATGACGGATGGAGAGATAAGGTTGAATTTCTCAATTTGGCCCAAGCCATGACTTCTCAAGCTAATGTCGCCAATTCTCAAGTCCCAAGTTATGACGGCACAAGTGAATCAGGAAGTTGGACCTCGTATGCCTCCACATGCTAGCACTATGGCTTCTCGTTTGAGAGACTTTACTAGGATGAACCCTCCTATGTTCTTTGGGTCAAAAGCGGGTGAAGACCCCTAAGATTTTCTTGATGAGGTATACAAGATCTTATTTACTATGGGTGTGACTCCGAGTGAAAAGGACGAGTTGGCCTCCTATCAACTCAAAGATGTGGTGCAAACTTGGTATACTCAATGGAGGGACAATAGGGTGCTAAGAGGTGGTCCAGTGACATGGGAGATCTTCAAGAGGGACTTCCTTGATAGGTTCTTTCCTAAAGAGTTGAGGGAAGCAAAGGTGGAAGAATTCATCAACCTTCGTCAAGGAGGTATGAGTGGACTTGATCACTCATTGAAGCTTACTTAATTTTTCTAAGTATGCTCCATTCTTTGTGTCTAAGCCAAGGGATGAGATGAGTCGCTTTCTCACGGGAATGTCCAATGACTTGGTAGAAGAATGTCGTTCAGCTATGCTTCATGATAATATAAATATCTCTCATTTGATGGTTCATGCTCAACAAGTGGAAGAAAGTAGACTAAGGAGGAAGAATAGAGAGGCCAAAAGGCCCAAGTCTTATGAAAGTGGTTCTTCAAAGAGAAGGTTGGAAATTCAAGATAAGCCTAGATTCAAGAAGAGGTTTTCCAATCAAGTCCCTTCCAAATTTCCCAAGGCTCCTGATTATAGAGTCTCAAAAGGGAAAATGTACTAGTTTACCAAGCAATGAGCCTACTTGTGTAAAGTGTGGCTAAAAATATATAGGTGATGCCTAGTTGGGACGGACAATTGTTTTGGGTGTGGAAAAAGTGGTCACAAGGTTAGAGATTGCCCGAATGTGAAGGGGCAAGACAAGATGAGTGGGCAAGCTCAACTAAGTGGTTCTAATGTTGATGCTCCAAGAAAAAATCGTTTTTATGCTCTCCTCTCTAGGGGTGAACAAGAGAGTTCTCCCAATGTGGTGACCGGTATGTTACAAGTCTTTTCTATAAATGTTATGCTTTACTTGATCCCGGTGCTACCTTGTCGTTTGTTACTTCATTGTTAGCTAGAAAGTTTTATACTTTTCCCGATATCTTAAATAAACCTTTTATGGTAACTACCCCGGTAGGTGATTCGGTGGTTGCAAGAAGGGTATATAGAAATTGTCCTATAATCTTGCCCAATAGAATTACCCATGTTGAATTAGTAGAACTTGATATGGTTGATTTTGATGTCATTTTGGGAATGGATTGGTTGCATGCTTGTTTTGCTTCCATTGATTATAGAACAAGAGTTGTCAAGTTTAATTTTCCTAAAGAACCCGTCTTAGAGTGGAAGTGGAGAAATTATATTCCAAGAGGTCGTATAATTTCTTGTCTAAAGGCTTGTAAGATGATCTCTAATGGGTATTTATACCATATTGTAAGAGTCAAAGATTATTGAGTTAGTCCCCGTAGTGAGAGGATTTCCGGAGGTCTTTCCTAATGATCTTCCCGGAATTCCTCCCAAATGAAAAATTGATTTCTGTATTGACTTATTACCGGATACGAAACCCATTTCAATTTCTTCTTATCAGATGGTTCCGGCAGAATTGAAAAAGTTGAAGGCTCAATTCAAAGACTTGTTAGACAAAGGTTTCATTCGACCCAGTATTTCTCCATGGGGTGCTCCGGTGTTGTTTGTGAAGAAGAAGGATGGGTCCCTTAGGATGTGTAAAGTCACTATAAAAACAAGTATCCTCTCCCTAGGATTGAATATGTATTTGATCAACTCCAAGGTGCAAGTTACTTTTTGAAGATTGATTTGAGGTTGGGTTATCACCAACTTAGGGTGAGAGGTGAAGATATCCCCAAAACGGCTTTCCAAACTAGGTATGGTCACTATGAGTTCCTAGTTATGTCATTTGTATTAACAAATGCCCCGGCGGCTTTTATGGACCTAATGAATAGGGTGTTCCAAAACTATTCTTTTGTGATTGTCTTCATAGACAATATTTTGGTGTATTCGGAAAATAAGAGTGATCATATGGGTCATTTGAGAGTGGTGTTACAAGTCTTGAAGGAACACCAACATTTTTCCAAGTATAACAAGTGTGAGTTTTGGTTGCGATCGGTGGCGTTTCTTGGTCATATCATTTCTAGTGAGAATGAAGAGGTTGATCCAAAGAAAATCGAGGCGGTTAGAAATCTGCCTAGACCACTGACTCCAACCAACATTAGAAGTTTCTTGGGCTTAGCTGGATACTATAGGATGTTTGTGGATGGTTTTGTGTCCATTGCTTCTCATTTGACTACATTGACCAAAAAAGTGTGAAATTTGAGTTGTTGGAGGCATGTGAAAGAAGATTCCAAATTTTGAAAGATAGGCTTACCTCCGCTCCGGTGTTGACTTTACCGGAGGGTAACATGGATTTTGTGGTATATTTTGATGCATCCCGAGTTAGATTGGGTTGTGTTCTTATGCAAAATGGGAAGATAGTAGCCTATGCTTCTAGACAACTCAAGGTTCATGAGAAGAACTACCCAACTCATGATTCTGAATTAGCGGCCATGGTGTTTGCCTTAAAGATATGGAGGCATTACCTATATGGTGTTCATTTTGATGTGTATACCGACCACAAGAGTCTTCACTATGTGTTTACTCAAAAAGAGTTAAATCTCCGACAATGAAGGTGGTTGGAATTATTGAAAGATTACGACATGAGTGTTTACTGCCACCCGACAAGGCCAATGTGGTTGTGGATGCTCTAAGTCGTATGACCATGGGTAGTGTGTCCCATATGGAAGAAGACAAGAAATACTTAGTGAAAGATGTTCATAGGTTTCCTCATTTGGGAGTTCAATTGGAAGATTCTCCTAATGGTAGTTTTATGGTCCATCATAACTCCGAACGTCTTTGGTGGTTGAGGTGAAGTCTAAGCAACACCTTGATCCATCATTGATGGAGTTAAAGGAATCGGTTCTTGGTAAGTTTAATGAGTCATTCTCTTTAGGAGAGATAGTGTTTTGAAGTACCAAGAGAGGTTATGTGATCCCAATGTGGATGATTTGAGAAATCGGATCCTAGAGGAAACTCATGGTTCCCGTTATTCGATTCATTTGGCTTATACTAAGATGTATCGACCTTAGAGAATTATTTTGGTGGGATGGCTTGAAAAGGGACATAGCGGAATTTATTGCAGAGTGTCCAAATTGCCAACAAGTGAAAGTCGAGCACCAAAAGTCGAGTGGCTTACTTCAAGAAATACAAGTTCCCACTTGGAAGTGGGAAGACATTAATATGGACTTCATAGTGGGTTTGCCTCAGAAACGAAGGCAAAATAACTCTATATGGGTGGTTGGGGATATGTTGACGATATTCGCTCACTTTATCCCCGTTAAGTCTACTTATTCGGCGGAAGATTATGTAAGAATCTATATAAATGAGATTGTAAGTCTTCATAGGATCCCTTTATCCATCATTTCGGATAGAGGTTCCCAATTAACTTCTTGATTTTTGGAGGTCAATCCAAAAAGGGTTAGGTACTCAAGTGAAGTTAAGAACCGCTTTTCATCCTCAAGCGGATGGTCAAGCGGAGCGTACTATTCAAACCCTTGAGGATATGGTTAGATCTTGTGTTGTTGACTTCAAGTGAAGTTGGGATGAACACTTGCCTTTGGTTGAGTTCTCTTATAACAATAGTTACCATTAGACTATATCTATGGCTCCTTTTGAGGCTTTTGTATGGTAGGAGATGTAGATCTCCGGTTGGGTGGTTCGAGGTTGCGAGTCTTCACTCTTTGGTCCAGAATTGATCTATGAAGATTTAGATAAAGTTCATATGACAAGGAACCGATTGAAAACAGCCTATAGCCGACATAAGTCTTATCCGACAATAAGAGAATAGACCTAGAATTTGAAGAAGATGATAAGGTGTATTTGAAAATTTCACCCATGAAAAGGGTGATAGGGTTTGGAAGGAAAGGGAAACTTCGTCCTCGCTAAGTGGGTTCCTATGAAATTTTACAAAGGGTTGGCAAGGTTGCATACAAGTTGAGATTACCTAGTAAACTAGATTCGGTTCACCCGGTATTTCATGTCTCCATGCTTAAGAAGTGCATCGGTGACCCTGAGTCCATTCTTCCTATTGAATGCCTAGGTGTGTACGAGAACATCTCCTATGAAGAGGTTCCGGTGGAAATCCTTGATCGACAAGTGAAGAAGTTGAGAAACAAAGAGGTGGCCTCCGTAATGGTGTTATGGAGGGACCACCTAGTTTAGGGAGCAACATGGGAGGCGGAAGCCGACATGAAGTCCCGTTATCCTAATCTCTTTGTTAATTAAGGTTAGTTCTTCCTATTAATAACTAATGTAATGATTAAATTTGAATTTGACTTGTTTTGCAAAGATATGCATAATTATGGTAAAAGTTTTTGCTAAAATAAGTTTTCATGGAAAAATGCTATTTTGACTTGATTTGCACTTATTTGTGTATTTGGTATGATGTTGCCTTCATGAAATAATATTGATCATGTTGATGTGTTTTGAGAGGATTTTTGGCATAAGTGACTTTTTGTGTTGTATTGAGCTGATGTTGATGTTGAGAAGGAAATTCCTCATGTTGTGATGTTGAGATCTTACATGTGTAATTCATGTTTTGAGTTGCTATGTGTAAATTCCATGTTGTTATGTTGGTTTGAGTTATAAATCATGTTGTTATATGTTGTTGTTTGTTGGGCTTCTAGTATTGAGTCTATCCTTTCCCTACAAAAGATTTTAGTGTCATTCGGGGACGAATGTTCCTAAGGGGGGGATAATGTAACACTCCGAAAGTCCAAAACCTAATCTAGAGCCTCACATGAGTATATAAGACTTGAAACACTGTTATAAGACATAAAATAATGTTTATAAACCATTTAGGAAGTTTTAGAGTCAAGACATCAAGAAACGTCCATGACGTCCGGAGACTAGTGAAATACTGACTCACTTGAAGAGTCCCCCCAAACAGCGAAGGCTTTCTTCACAACATAGTCAGCTACAACTTTTATTCATTTCATCTTAAGTACACCTAAAACTTTGACACTCCTTGGTTTCAGCCTTAAGCATCATACACTCTCTCATGAAGTGTCCATCCTTTCCAGACTTTTGACATAAGTCACTTGCATTAGCAGCCCAGAGAGGGTCCCTCTTTTTCGAAAACCTCGATGTTTTCACACGATTTTTTGGAATCCCTTGGTGAGATAATCCATATTATCCTCTTCATTAGAGATTTCACTTGATGAGATCTTAAGAGCTAGAGACTTATTTTTTATTTATCTCCTTGTTTGAAGTGTCTTGGTTTTTATTCATTTCATGAGTCTGAAGGTTGCTAATCAGGCATCCATTGTCAGCACCTTCAGGTCCTTTCCTTTAGTAACGGCATCCATCTTCTATCCCATGACTTGGGAAAAATTTGAAGAATCTTCCTGACCTGTTTACTCAGATTGATGGGTTCTCCCAAACAACGTAGCTCGTTCGTTATGGAGGAGAATTTGGTATGTGTCATGAATAGTTTCTCCCTCATTCATTAGTGAAGTTCTCATATTGGGTGGTCAACAAATCTACCTTTGATTACTTCACCTTCTCCATGCCCTCATGACCTGTCTTGAGACAATTCCAAATTTCTTTTGCCGACTCACAGGCCGAAATACGATTGTGCCTTCAGCACCTATACCACACACTAGCAGCTTCTTAGCTTTGTAACTTTTCTCGATCTTCTTTTTGTCCACCTCGTTGTACTATTGACGGGTCATGGGAACTACTTTTGTGATTTCACCATCCTTCACTTACGTTGTTGGGATGAAGGGTCCATCAAGCACATATCCGATAGCTACTGTCTTCAGCCATTAGGAAGTCGTGCATCCTTGTCTTCCACCAGCTAAAGAACTGGTCGTTGAAACGAGGTGGTCTTATTGACGATTGTCCTTTTTCCAGATTCAGTGGAGCAGCATCTTTCTATAGGAATCTCTCTTTTGGTGTTAACCAGCTAGACAACACCTGCTCTAAAACCAATTGATAGAATATGTACGTTCACTATCAGTCAATGGAACAGGTCTCTTGACACAGCAGGAATAGTATTGAAGAATCATATCATATATTATTATAAGTGAGAAGCTTCTAACTTAAAAGTTGAATTACCATTTTGCCCTTATTTTATTCCTAAACTAAATTAAATATTAATATATAATTAATTTAATATTAAATAATCATATTTAAATACATGCATCTAGACACTGTTTAAATACTAAGTAATAATTATATTATATTATACTAAATACTAAAAATAAGAAAGGTGTAAAGTCAAACTTTGAAAGACAAAAATATTTCATAGAAAATTGTCAGGAATTGCTTTTTTAAAAAATAAAAATTCTCTATTCTTTCTCTATAATTAGTGTGGTTAAATGGATAAATTTGTTATCCTTTCTTTATAATTAGTATAATTAAATGTATTGAATTATTAGTAAAAACAATCAACCTTTCCTCTCTCCCATGTCACTTCTGAAAATTAACTAAACAACTCTTCACCTTTTCATCTTATCCTATAATCTTTAGCTATATATGTGTATCATGAAAAAGTAATTATTCTTTATCAGTTGCCTCTTGTTGATGTGAATCATTAGGTAATTTTTATGTTTTTTTTTTGTTTTAAATACTATTATTTGTTTGATCCAAATTAGAGTGGTATTTTAAAACATAGTTTTATCTTTACTATTTTAGATGTTTTTTTTTGTTACAGGAGAAGGTATCATCAAGAACTCTACTCCTCATGTATTTCTTTTTTTACTATATATATTGTTATAATTAAAGTCTTAAGAAGGATATAAATGTTGTATTTGTTATTATCTGTTTAATTTTTTTGTATTCTTTCCCGATTTATACTTCTTTATTTAATCTACTATGAAATTATGAATGTTATAAGTCTACTTTTATTTTTCCTAAATTTACTTATTTATGACTTTTATATTCGTTTTTAAATGTACTTTTATACTTTTTTTTTCTTTTATCCTTTCCTTACTAATATAGTTTCTTTAAGTAGATACATATTGGTGTACTTAGAGCGTAATGAGAGTTTATTAAGGATAAATCATATAGATATATTCATATTATTTGATGCTATACTAATATTATTAATTTTCCATATTTTTTGCTTGATGATAAATGTAGTATTCGATTATTATGAATTTTATTTAATGAATAAAATATAAATTGGTAAAACTAATATTTTTAATTTCAAAATTTTCTATATAATAATTCAACTAGGGACAAACGTGCAACGCGCGTTTCGGAACTAGTACTATTATAAGTGGGAACAAAAAAAGTTAAAAGTTGAATTACGGTTTTACCCTTACTATAAATTTAAAAAAATATTAGGAAAAAATCAAATTACCGTTTTACCCCTACATTTAATTAAAATGTTACAAATTATTAATAAATTAAATATTAAATAATAACTTTATCATATTGTTTCATCAGTTTTTTGGCTTTTGATTTTCTTCCTAATCTAAATTACTCTCCCATTACCTATAGTTGTTCTTCTATTATTAAAGAGGGTGAATGAAGAGTTGTACGGTATTGTATGACTTTATGAGAGAAATGCATGACTATTAAATAAATCTTTCATTTCACTCTAAATACATTAGCGGATCAATAATCACTTTCATTATATATATTTTTTATCGGAGAAAAATGTATGTGTATATTCTAAAACTTCATATGGAGCTTGCATGTGATTGAAATGGATGTTGAATATCTTTGGGGTTCATCTTTTCACAAAGTTGACCTTCTAACAAACATAGTAAGTAACTAATACATGTTCATGTTTTGATAAATTCTCTTTTGATATTTAATTGTTATGCAATTATTGAAGGAATTCAACGCGTTTTCACTGATTTACATACTTTGGGTAAGTGAGATGAAAACTCTCTTCTTCCTTTCTTTGTCATTTCACTTAATTATGTTAATTATGTAAATTAATCATCGAAAAGGTGCTACATCTCTTTCTGTCATTAAATTTATTCCATTTACTTTATAAGAGCTCAGTTTTTTCCTGTTTCATATCATACCTAGCTAGCTACAGTCTTTGGAAGAAAATCATTTTAGATAATAATGATGGTCATATTTAAATATTATGTGGCTTACCTATTTTTTATGCATTCACCTAAGTACCAGCTCAAAGTGTACCAAAAAAAAAAGCATTCAAGTTAGTGATGTTTACATGCACTTTTTAGATTTGGAGCAAGAGTTCCTTGATATGTCACATATCATCAGCTGCTATATTATCTTAATTAATTTTACATAATTCCACATATCTTATATTTCAAACAAATAACTGAAAGTTAAATGAAAAGAATTAGTTGTCACCCTTGTGTTTGTATAGAAAAAAAATATATTTAGATATTTTAGTCTAGAAGACTATATTTGAAATCATTCTTTTCAATTACTTTTGGATGCAAAAGTAAGTTTTATTCAGAAACATATCAAATACAAGCTTTAGCGTATTTATAAAAATATATTGTGATAAATATTTATTGAGATCAGACTTACATAAATTTTAGATTGTAATAGAAGATAAACGTGCAGCGCACGTTTCAAGAACTAGTAAACAAATAAGAGAGAAAAACACAAGTAGTTTATGTGGAAACATCCTTGCTCAAGGGAGTAAAACCACGACCTGTGACATATGATTTTCAATTATTTTCACTAATCTTCTAAAGCAAAAGTGAAACACAAATTACACCACCAATGAGATTAACCTCTCAATCTCCAAACTAAGTAATACACCTATTACTTACCGATTCTAAGCAGATACCACACTGCCCTCTAAGCTATCAACTCCTAGATAACTTAAGACTCCACTAAATAAGTTAACTCCTAGATGCTTAGAATTTTACTGAGCAGATACAACACTACCCACTAAAACAGTTAAGTCTAACTTATTTAGACCTTTTAGAACCATAAAAAACAATTTGATTACTTTATATATTAGGAACAGATTTACAATATAAGCACTGAAGTAAGAGTCCTAAGACAACTGTGACAAATGCAACTCTATCAAGTCCTTGTGCTCTTTTGGATAAAACTTCACAAAAGATTGGTCTTTGCTTGTGTATTTTCAAGATGCAAAAACTAAAGGTTGTATCTATTGAGGAAAGCTTTATGAAGGATAGGCATAACCTTCGAGGACATGCCATTGGTCGGGGTTTCTGCCACAGTTGGATACTGTGCACAGTGCACCAACCAATTTGTACTTTTTATAGCCTATCATTTGTAAACACATTGACATAAGGAGAAGGTTCCGATACAAAGTCTCCTGGTTTGTTAAATTATCAAAACTGCAAATTACAATAGGAGACTCCACCTCATTTTTTATGTCACAAATCGCTTTCCAAATCTGGGTCTCTTCTTTTTTCGATGAAGTATTTGAAGGGTGAGAATTATGACAGTATTTGTCTAACATAAGCTCTAAAGGAAGTTGGAAGTTCTGATATTCCACCATTTTTTTTAGGTGTCAAAACTTTGCTACAGTCGGTGATGCTTCTAAAGCTAGCTCCTCCTTAAATATAAGGATAGCAGAGACTTTTCCTGATGCCTCGTGGTATTTTCAAGAATTTAAAAATTGTAACTTTTTGCATATCAATGATTAAATGAGACTTTTAATTTTATTTTTTTGAAAAAAAAAAACTAAGAATGTCTGGTAGTAAATGGAAGATCATACACACGTAATAGGCTCGGTAAATGGAAAATCACAGATGTCACTGTTTGTCCTATATGTAAAAGAAGTACAGAGTGGATTGAGCATGTTTTCTTTGGCTGTGAATTTGTAACGTCTTTATGGACTAAACTACTCAGGTGGTAACAAATTCAAAGTCTTGTAATGGGATGTCATGAATCAACTATCAAGCAGCAGGTAACCCAATAAAAGTGCAAATACACATAATGTTATTAGCAAGTTTTGTATGTTATTATGTATGGCAAGAAAGGAAGCAACGGGTATTTCAAGGAAAGAAGACAAGTGCAGATGAACTAAGTCGCCCAATAGTACAAACAACACTCTATCGAGGATGTCATAATAGGCAAATTATATTAGTTAGAGGAATGGTGCAGTTAAACTACTGTCTGTAGTGAATTCGAGTGTAGTTGGATGGTAAAGTAGTTGGATGTGGTAGGACACTTTTTAAGGTTTTGGTTGTAATATTTGCCTTGTTAATAAAATAATAAATAAAAATGAGGATGTTATACTAATTTAACATTCAAATCAGAAAGTTCATAATTTTAAGATAGTTTAAGTTCAGATAACTGTTGTTTTGTAATATACTTTTTAAGCTATTATCGCTTATAATAAGACATACCAAAACAAAATAAGAAAAAAATAATTTGTAAAATACCATCTAGTATATACTAATTATTATTGTTAAATAGTACTTTTTAACTATTATCCTTTATGTTTTATATTAATATACATAACATAATAGCAATAGTTCCCTTTATTTTGCTCTCTCAAAAAAAATGTAAGTGTTTCGCTTACTTATAGGTTGTCTCCTATTATCCTCGATATTCCAATTTATATAACTCACTTTTTTTTTTATCTTTATAAAAAATAATGACAATTCTATTTTTAATAACAAATTAACTTTAAAAAATCCATTTTTCTTTTACAACCACCAACATGTGACTCATTTTAAACCAAGTTTTTGTTTCTATTAGCTCATCAAATTAACCACACACATAAATTGAAACAGAGTAAGTAATAAACAGCAGCACTAATGTTTCAAACAGGTGTTAGAAGTGGTTATTTGCCAATTTTTGTCCAAAACTGACGTACAATCAAAGTTGCTCTCAAATAATTCGATGAAAGCAAAAGGCTCCAACTGCCCTACTACAACTACTCATATTATCATTCATAGATGATTAAACCCAAGTAATAACACTACACACCTTTAAAACATCATTTCAAATTTATGTACAATGATAGCAGTGATTATCATCAGATCTGAGAAAAAAGTCCTGGGGGTTCCAACACCGCCAATCACAGATCAATGAAAAGTGTACGTTCAGCATAAACCTCTTTTGGTATACAATGTTCTCACACTCAGGTGTGAGACGAACAAACCATGAAATCCTTTCGAGCTGCAAAAGATTTACATCAAAGGAACATGTTTTCTCAGTGACTTGTTTGTACATGGAGCTTTCTCCAAAGGACAAGTATACAACAACTTCAAGTAGTTGTATATTTTGAGCTGGATAATTTACAGCCTCATCTTCTCATTTTTCCAGTTCATTCAGATATGTTATAATTCATCTTCCATCTCATCTGGTACATGCAGCTTTTCAATGGCAGCCTGATAGAATATGTGGAAACAGTGGGAAGGACAAACATCAGCTTATATAATTTGAATCAGTCTTGTGATAATCTCTTCAGTAGACAAGCATTACTATAATTCAGAAACAAAGGGGTAAAGAACGAAAGAATAAGACCACGAAAAAAGAAGGCAAGATATCACAAAGTTTCCAGCACTAAAAGACAACATCGAAGGTGATTCCGGTAGATGTCTGAAACTATTTTCTTTCTGGTATCAAGTAAGAAATAGAACTATGATAGAATAAGAAAAAGGCCGAAAGAAGAAAAGAAACCATAATGCTCGACATGCTGAAAAAAATTACCAGTATATACACACATTAAGTGCATCTGTGGGCAAATGGGCAATTACCTTAATGGTTGCAACATCAGTTGCAGATGGTTTTAAATCTAATGCTACTCCAAAATGAAGCATGGCTTTGTCGTACATATTACGCCTCTTATATATCCTACCCATCAAAGCATAGACACTGCTCTCACGAGGAGCATGCTCTTTGAGTTCCTCTAAGACTTCTAAAGCGGCATCAAAACTTTCCGTGCTCACAAGGATGTTAGCCTTCTGATACATTGGAAGGGGGTTTTTCTTGTCTGCTACTATAGCCAGCTCCATCACTTCCAATGCCTCCTCATTTTTCTGTCCATCCATAAGATGAAGATTAGAGTCTAAATTAAGGGCAAGATCATGTTTCAGCATAAAAATCAGAAAAGGAAACTACTACACCTTCAGAGCGTGTAATGCAGTGCCTAGATATGACATGATAACAGAAGACTGTGGATTTATACCCAAAGCCATTCGAAAGTGATGCTCTGAAAATTCAAACTTCTCCTGTCGGAGATAGATCATTCCAAGCCCATACCAGGCATTGTAATGCCTGGCATCCACACGAAGTGCACTCTGGTAGCTCTTAATAGCATTTTCAAAATCTTCTAAAGCAACGTATCTGGAAAAATAGACAGCAAGGCAAGCTTATAAAGAAACTGACAATACACCTCTCTACAATCAACAAAAAAAGATATTCCACGCTCACGTTTGACCAATAAAGGGAATGATTGAGAAAGGGGAGGAATGGGACGTACTCATGACCACAAAGGGTGTGCCCGTAGGCAAATCTAGGATTTAGTTGTACAGCTCGTTGGAAATTTTTAAGAGCAGTTTCATGGTCTTTCTGTAGACTATAGCAATTCCCCATAGCACACCTGTTATACCATCGATAAAGTATTAAAACTATGGTATAATGAAGAGAACAGATGATATTGGTTTTCCTGCTTAGCTCCAACTACTATTTGCAACAGCAAGAAACACTGTTTGGCGCCTTGAAAGATCAAAGCCTTACTAGGCACAAGAGCGCCACAAACAGAACTTATATCCAACTTTAAATGTGTGGATGCATGTAATTTAGCAGATGATAGCCTCATAGTAATATCAAACGTTATGTTTCAACATGCACTCTGGAGATTAAATTCCAGGCTAGAATGAAAAGGTCTCCCTTCATATTCCACTTTATTGAGGCATTTTCTCTACTAGTACAAGTAGCAAAGAATAGCAGTTTTTAACAATCCTTACATAAATCTTATTTTTTAAAGGAACAAATCAAGCCATTGGGTAAAACTTCTCGATTATTTATCTACACCTCGAGTGCAAACACAGAAGTCAGGATTTTCAGACAGAAGTTGTAATTCCAATTGTTAAATCAACATAATGCGTCTAGCAGGTTAAGAATAATCAGAAACATAAGGAGTCACATTGTTAACAACTTGATCAAGGGTCAAAAACAGCAAACATGGCGAAGGACTGATCAATGATTCTCAGCCATTCATGAGTAAATAAATTAATACTTGATAAGATGTTACAAATAAGCCCAAATAACCACACATATCTGGACAAAAGAAATAAACAGCTCCAGAAATATCTATATCAGACAATATTATCTTCGGATTTTGCAGGACTTACCAAGATTGAGGAGCTAATCTATCAGTTGATACCAGCTCCTGCGCCAAATAACTCAACTTCATATCCTCCTTGAGATGCTAAAATTGAAATCAAATAGTTTGTCAGGAAAGAAAAAAAGGCAGAGAGGACATAAACATTGGGACCCTTTTGGGACATAAGAACTACTAGGATAACCATATATAACCAGTTTCCTAACTACCAAAGGTTGAAAAAATATGCTTTCAAGAAATAATTTTAATTAGTGAACAATAACCGGAAGCAACAAAAATACCGGAACAAAAAAAATATTGTTATTAAATAATAGTAATAATGATCATAGAATATAAGCAAATAATAGTAATGTTGACGCAACAAGGATCAAATAAAGTTTCATCAAACCCGTCGGGCATCACCACCCCACCACCCAAAGAGATGGTAAAATTAAAGGCAATTAATATTTCCTCACAGCAAAGCATACATGTTCTGATTGAACCACTTAAAGAGCAAAGAAGACTCACAAACAACACTGTCGAGTACACGTCCATTCCTTCTAAACTATAAGGTGAGGCCAGACGAGCAAGGCCAAATGCATGATCTGCTTCTTGGTAATCAACCATTTCGAAGTATGCCCTTCCAATCTGGCATTCAAATACGCACATCAGATGCCACATATAGACAGATAAATCTGGCATTTTAATTTGCTCATGACATGCCACAGTAGACAGATACCAAGAGAACCTTTTATATTTGATAAGCAACAGATACCAAGAAAACTAAAGAGCAAGTTAGGCCAAGAGATACCAAGAGAAGAGCCGATTAAGTCAAGGGATATGTAAAAAGAAAGAAGCCCGTGCCCCACCACAAGTAGAAAGGGCTAAAGACCGTCAAACATAGTACAAAATGGTCCTAAAAATTATACTAGCAAAAGTAGATATTCTCCGGACCATGCGATGCAGTGCCTTGAATCATGATCAATAATCTAGACTGTCCAAATGACAGTTCATTGTCCTATTCAGAGGACTTACTTCAGCACCTCACACGGTAGAATAAAGATCCTAGAAGACCACTCTTGGAAAATAGTGCTCTCTGACAATCAATGAATATAAAGAAGACATGCATATCTATTCCAGGCCACTTAATATTCTTGTTGTGTACTCGAATAAAGCTATCTAATCGATATTTCTAGTACGTATCCATAACTATGTAACTAGTCTAAACATGGAACTTATACATCATGAAGATCAAGTTAGAAATTAACCACAAAAAAAAAAATGAGCATGTCCGGCTAAGTTTGAAGGAACCTACATACTGGAAGCAATTTCAATTAGAGACGAGCAAATAAACAGTAAAGGACAAGAATGAATATCTCCTTTGATTCCCTAAACAAGCATAAAGAGAAAACTTAAGATTAACAGGACTTTGAACGGAGGAAATATAAAAGTACATACATTGCCTCCAAAAGGACTGGAGAAAAAGTGATCAAGAAAGACAGAACCTTTACCTGAGAAAGAACCCATCCAGTGTGATAATGTTTGTGTGGTAGTTTGTTATAAACATCCAGTGCATCCTGTTCCACCGTAAAGCATCATATTTCAACCAAATCAATGCAGAGCATCAAATAAATGCTGAAATTTATCCATTCAGAATCAAAATGTAATACCTGACATCTATATAAACAAGAAAGTCTATAGCCTTCCCCAAGAATCCTGAAAAGGGACAATATATCTGAAGCACCTGAGAGGATAGATGTGCTGCTTACATTAACCCCCGAAGCAGAAGTTCCGGGCCCTTCTTGTTCAAGAGGTCTAGCATCACCAGAAGGGTGTGACACAGTCATATTTAGCCGAGAATCATCAGAAATGTCATTGCGAGTCCCTGAGATGCAGACCTAACACAGTTACGAATAAAAACACATCTCAAAGGTAGATGTTTTTCTTAGGTAGCAACAATGCACAAACACAAGAAATTCCATACGAACATAGCTGTTGGTGTTCAGCTTTCTTCATTTTTCCTTTGGTTGATAGCAGTAATTTCAGATGAAAAAAACAATTTATCTGTACTCTCGAATTCTTTCAAATGATTAATGCATTAATCAATTGTGATCCCACACATCCAAATTGTAGTTAACCAGAACTCGGGAACTACAGAAGTAAAGTTTCAACTTTGACGAATAATAAAAGAGGTAAGAAAAAAGTCAAAAAAATAGAGGGAGAAAAACTATCTCCTGAAGTTTGTGACGGAACCACTAAATAAAAAAAGTGTACACAAGTCTATTCGAATTTAGGGGATCATGAAAGTGACTCCAATATAACAACAACAAAATTTTGTTAGATTTTCAGAAATATCACATATAACACAAAAGCAATCCATTTGGAGCACAGTCGGAGTTTCGTGCCTCCCTTAAGTTTAGTAAAAATATCTTCAGATGATGTGTCCTTATTAGATAATAGAAAGTTTCCAGAAAAAACCACACCCGACTTCTTTTTCTGTAGCAGACTAATATACAAATTTAGCTCCATGCAGGCCTGGATGTCAGCATATGACCACCCAACTGCTGTTCAAGTGCACTATCACTTCTGCATAGAGAGGGGGGGAAGGAAGAAAAAAGTTGCCTGACACTCCGTTTTGTTTCACGCATTAATGTTGACTGGCTACAGTCAAAAGTCAACACTTCTTTGTAATTATACTTCATTTCAAGCAATTGTGTGACCAAACCTTAGGATTCACATAAAATATTTATGATGAGTCTATTCTAAAAAGGTGACAACGCCTAGGTTAAAAATACAATGGACAACAGAATTATCAAGAGAAAAGGCAAAAATATCAATCACCTTCACCATGATTTTCCCAAGATTGTGTCTTTCGACTTGTCATGGAACGTAAAGTCATTGAGCTCAGCTTCGAACTACCATAATATTTGGAAGAATGAATGGTTCCATTTCCAGAAGCTGCAGATACATTTGAATTTGTGTTTCCAGTAGATTCTCCCGAAAGCCTTGAATTTCGTCGAGGGCCAGAATCAGAAAATAACCTCCCAGATATCTGGAAAGACAAGAGATAGTGGACTCAGACCCAAAAAAGGGGTAGTGGAGACAATGAAAATCCACCATATAAAGCACCAGAAATGTATAGGGAAGTTTAGAGATTAAAAGTTAAAACTGAACAAATGCACAAAATAAAGGAGATGAACAAAATCAATACCATAGTTCAACAAGCTAAAAGTTTGTAAAAACATTCTCGTTTTTAACCAAAAGAGGTCAAATAAGACAAAATAAGAGCCTAGCCTCTAACAACTGACTTCTACAGGTGAAAACTGGTAAGGACAGCAGGCTTGGACCAAAAGCTTCACACACTAAAAGCTCACTTCCAAATTTCAACAAAAGAGAAAACTAACACTCAAATTGTTATGAGATCATTTTGTGAAACTTTTTTTATCACGAAAAACTTAGAATAAAAGCTGTTTCACTTTGTGAAGAATCATATAAAGGCATCCTGATTGATAGACATACTTAAAATGGAATATGAGGAAGTACGACATTACTTCAGTGGGAAGTTTCTATAAAAAAGCTAACAATCCTGCAGAGATTATACAGAGAAAGAAGAACTTAATATTATAATAGACTAGATGACTGAAACCTATGTATTATAGTACTGCAGACCTTTCTTAACTTCCCTTCATCAACAAACTTTCTCCGAGGGGCCTGAATGGTTGAATTGACAGTTGATCGTGGAGAGTTATCAGCACCAGCCACAGATGCATTAGTTCCATTTTGCTGAAAATTTCTACAAACTGGAGGTGGAACCACTCCTGACAACTGCAAAGAAATTGTATTTTACAATCTTTCGAAAAATCAAAAAGAAATTCTAGTGTTGCCAAAGTGCATATAAGAATGTCAGTTGATTCTTTAATATAGAAGATTTTGTCACCTTTACATATTGTTTAGCCAAGCTTTTGGGAGGGCCAAAAGTGCTTCTTCTTGTTTTTAAAAAAGTGTGTATGTTTAAAAAATGAGTTGTTTAACCAAGCAATGAGGTGAAAATAAGTGTTTCGGGGAGTAGCAGCAGTTTAAAAAGATAGCTTTTCTCCCAAAGTGCTTTATTGAAAAGCACTTTTGAGAAAATACACTTAGAAGAACTTATTAAAAACATGGTCAAACACAAACTGCTTCTCATAAAGCAAAGTCACAAACTGGTTCTCAACAAAAGTACTTTTTAGAAAAGCACTTCTCAAAATAAACTCATTTTAGAAGCTAGGCTAAAAAGGCTATTAATTTCACTTCAATTAACAAGAACATAGCTCTGTGAAACTATACAGATATCATTAGAAAGTCACCAACTATGTTCTAAACCGGAGAAGACATTTTAGGCTCCATCGGATTGACAATAAATTAGATATTTTCTGTCCTCTTCAAAACTTGCAATCTGCTTTAAATTAGAGTCAAATTCTCTGATTGCTACCCTCTTCCTCAATCTAAGAAACTATGATCTAACTAACAAATACATTGTCACCATTTATTTTAGAATGGTAATGGTGTATTGCTTGGTACAAAGGACAATCTAGAGAAGCATGTCTCACTCAGGATAATCTGCAGAGGAGGGGATACCAGTTATGTAGCAAATGGTATATATGTAATAACAACAGAGATAATCAATCATATATTCTTGCATTGTCCAATAGCACAACAAATATGGCAGATGTTTTACAGTATTTGGACATGAACTGAGTAATGCCAAGATCAACCTCAGACTTATTGGGCCTTTGAAAACTAAATGGAATACAATTACAGCATGTTTTGGTGGTGCATATGGAAGGCAAGGAATAGAAGAGTTTTTGCTGGTCAAGCTAACAATACTCTAAAGATCAAATCTGACTGTAATATTTTGTTCTAGTAGGATTAGGATGGATTTGGTAAATGATGTGGAAACCTTATGACAGTGCATAGATAGCTTGCAATAGAAGATTACGGACTTCTCTTGGTTTTTGAACTTTTGGTGGTGTACTTGGGTACAACCTTTGTGCTACATCGGTAATACAATTGTGAAATTAGGTCTTAGGCCTAACTCACACCCCAAAAGCTAGCTCAGAGGGAGGAGGATTGCCCAAGCCTTATAAGGAGTCCAACCATCTCATTAACCACCGATGTGGACTTTTATCATTCTTTGACACCCCACCTCACGCCCAGTGCTTAGCATCTGGTGCGTGGACAATTTTGATTCTTGGGAACCCCAATATCGGGTGAGATGGGCCCTGCTCTAATATATATATATATATATATATATATAAATTTGTCTATGTCTAATTCTACATCATTAGAGTTCAAGGGGAAAAAGTTATGCAATCTTTAAAGAATAATAAAAATTAAGCATCTTCACTGCAATGCATACAGTGATAGCAAGTAACAACCAATGACCCTTTTTACGTTAGCACCAGAAGAAAAGAGTTCCTATTTCCCATATATAAAAGACAAAAGATAAAATGTCATTGAACAGACAAACTAACAACTATGGATGTAAGCCTAATAACCGCATTATATAAACAATGTAGAGAAAAATATAGATGGGGCGATTCGGGTGAGATCCAATTGGAACAAATACTGGTTAACTAGAGACCAGATTTTTGATTGCAGATAGAATGCAACCGATGAGCAGCAGCATAATCTTAAAAAGTAAGACAATCACCTGATTTGTTGAGTAAATAGCAGCTATCTCTAGGGTTAACAAAAGGAGAAGTTGTTATCCTGGTTGTGGCACGCTAAGGTATCTTCATGTATAAAAGGACGTACCAGAAAGAGGTCAAGTTAGAAGGTTCAGACATGACTATTATAAAGTATCAAAAAGTGAGAATTCTGATTAAGGTGTAACCATTTTAAAGTTCTACTATGATACTCTTCAAGTGAAAATAATTGGCTATGGTTTAAAATCAATTAAGGGCTTACAACAAAAACTGTTTTACAAGTCGGTATCAAATTACCTGTGATGCCATTGGCGAGGGAGTGTTGTAGAATGACATGTTAGTAGAAACCCCACCTAAATTCTGGATAGCAGCTGCTCCATTATAATTTCCAGAAATTTCTCGAAGATTATTGCTGTGTGTATGTTTTGATTGCCTAGGGCTGATGTCGTCTGAGACAATATTCTTAGAAGCTACATTCTGATCATCAGCGGATGCTTGTAAATTTTGAGATTGGTTCCCTTGGTCTATGTGTTGTTTTTGAATGCAAAGTAAAGATGCTTCGCCAAAAACTGCAGCTGCTTCTTCTGCAGCACCTGGTATGTCACCCAACAGTAAGGATGCAAAATATAAAATCATAACTAAATAACAATGGCAATCAATATAACCTTCATGAAGTAGAAAATAACCCGAAATATTATTTGGAAAAAAAGTAAATGTATGTTCAGTCATTGTTAAGTCAATGGAAATTTATGCTAAGTTTTCAAGGACAAAACACCAGTCAAGTTCGTTTTCTATATAGCTAAGTTCTCCAAAACCACCTAAGTTCACAATCCGGGCAAACAAGAGAAATATCCCAAAATTAGGCAGAAAATATTACAAAGTATAACAATTAGCTGAAAATACAACATTTGTTTCCAATTACTTTTAAAGATGAAGTATATGTTTCTGTCTTTGAAAACAAAATCTCTCATGATTTCATTATGATTATATCAAATAGTAAAACCTTTCTAAAATAAAACAATGGAATCTACACAATCCCAATGTGTTGACCTGACCGTTTTTAGTTTTACAAATCCAAATCATGTTCCGAGACTTCTCGTAGCTCAGGATAGCTATTTTATTTAATTTCGGAAACTGGTAAATGTGTATATATTTCATCATGAGCAAAACAATTCATGGGTTGTACTGAAACCATTTTTGGAAATTCTACTAATCTTATTCCTATGGTGAACCTAAAACATCAATAATAGACAGTATCATTTTAGTATAACTGATTACACCAAAAACATAAGATCAAAATACAATTCAATTTGATCTGTAACTGATAAAACCAAAAACATAAGATCAAAATGCAATTCAGTTTGATCCTCCGCATAAAATTCAGTATTTACAATGTTCTCAAAACACCTAGAGTTCCTCTCATTCCATACTGCCCACCAAATGCTTGTAGAAACAATTCTCCATCTACTTCTGTTCTTAGCATGCAGTCCGCAGACCTGCTTCCTCCCAGCTCTGAAGTACTACGGACATAGTCATAATATGCCTTTGAGATTTAAGAACAGTCTCCACAGCTATCTTATGATCTAGCAATGAAGAAATAGATGATTAACTCTGTCTGCACTATCACCACAAAAGAAACATCTAGAACAAGTTGTCTTGAGCCAGTAGTGCTTCCTTAGCTAGCAACCATACAAAACAAGCCACTTTATGTGGTATTTCAGTTTACAAGGTGCAATTACAGGACCAAATGATTGCTTGCTGAGTTGGGTGATTCAACCTATTATAAACAATTTCACCTTGAAAGATCTCATTACTTCCTTGCCACCATAAAACATCTTGTCCTGCCTCAAATCACTGAACAATTCAATTGTTCGGAAGATACCAGACACCCTTTGGATTTCCTAATGATTTAGCTATTTCTGAAAGTTAAGCTCCATTCTTGAGGCGTTCAATGGGCTGCTATAGTCCTTTGTTAATGTAGGGCTAGAAAGTGACGTGTGGGAAGAGTTATTCCATGTAGCCTATCTCATGACAATCATCCTTCTAGAAGTCGGTCTTTTTTCCCATTTTACACTTTAATCTTGGCGTTGGGCATGAGTTCATTCCATAATGTTCTGGTGGATATCATAGGCTTCTCCTTTTCTGACACAAATCTCCATAAGGTGTAGTATTATCTTCCTCCTCTTTCCCCCACAAAAGTTGATTCTCATTATTGTACTTTCGTTTTTTTGTGAAACTGGTAAGGTTGAATTCTTCAGCATTAAGGGTATAATGGCTACCTCCAAAAAGGAACAATTACAGATTTCCTATCAAATCTATAATCTGGTCTATATCATCTATACAAAGTTGTTTACACCAAAAAAAAAAAGTAGAGATACTATACAATTCCATTTAAACTTTGTGGATGGAATTGGATCTATCTTCAAAACATCTTCCATTTCTTTCTTTCCAGACTGACCACCATACACATGATGGTATTAGCTTCCACCATCTCTTTTGACTCTTACTGCCTCCCCTCCTAATCCATAGCTCAACAGATCTGATGTATAATCTGGACAATGCCAGTGATGGTATTAGCTTCCACCATCTCTTTTGACTCTTACTGCCTCCCCTCCTAATCCAATAGCTCAACAGATCTGATGTATAATCTGGACAATGCCAGTTCATGCTTGTGATGTTGAGAAACAAGTTCCAAATTTGAGTAGTAAACTTACTACTATGTAGGAAGAAACGGTTATTTGTTTCTCCTGTCAAGTTGCACAAAAAACCTAGAAACCAGTTGTCTGCCTTTCTTTTGTAGAACTTCTACTGTTAAACATGCTCTCTTTATCACTAACCAGGTGAAACACTTTACTTTTGTATGAATGTCACACTTCCAAAAGTAGTTCCAGGCCCCCCGTCATCCCCATTAATCCTCTTTTGTAGGCATTGTGGACTGAGAAGTCTCTATCCTTGCTATGTTTCCACAGGATCTTGTCTCTTGTCTGTTGTTGCTGTTGTAGTTATAATCATTGTTTGTTGTTGTTGTTGTTGTAGTTATAATCATTCCAGCTAGTTTTTCCGGTGCGCCACCCTCTCCACCTCCTAGTCATTAAGTAGTCTTCTTAAAGATATGTCCCATCCCTATATTGTCCAACAATCGCTCACTCTAGCATCAGGGTTCTCATAGATTAGAAACAAATCTGGAAAAAGTTCTCTGAGAGAGGTTTGGTCTATCGAACCATCGTTCCAAATTTTATTTTTGTTTCCATTACCCACCTTAATATACATATTTTTTTCCATTTGTGGCCATAGGTTCCTGATTGTCCTCCGTACCCCGACCCCATATGGTTCGGAGGTGATTCTTGTACACCAGGGATTTAATTCTCCATATTTTGCTACAATAACCTCCTTCCAGAGAGCTGCATCTTCCTCGGTGTATCTCCATAGCCTTTTCATCAAAAGACTTCCATTTTGCAGCCTCAAATTCTGATCCCTAAACCCCCCCTTTCTTTGCTAAGAAGAACATTCTTCCAGTTGAGTAAGTTATAACCCTTTCCCTCCTTATGCTTTTCCATAGGAAGCTCCTTCTAAGTTTGTCTAGTTTTTTCACCACCTTTGCTGGGATTGGAAACAAGGACATCACATAGGTTGGTAAAGAGTCCAGAACGGAGTTTATGAGGATCAATCTACCCCCTAGGGATAAGTATTTTACCTTCCATCTAGCAAGTTCCTTCTCTGTTTTCACCAGAATGCCATTCCATATCTCCATTGTTTTGTGTTTGCTACCTAGGGGCATGCACAGGTATATGGTAGGCAAATGCTCCCTTTTGCCTCCCAATATATTTGCTAGTTGCTGAATCTGAGGGACCTCATTTACCAGAAAGAGACTACTTTTTCCCTTCGACCCTAAAACTGCTTCAAACAAACCAAAATCACTCTAATGTAGCTAATCTGTTCAGCTGTAGGTTCACAAAAGATGATAGCATCATCCGCATAGAGAAGATGACACACTTCTTTTTCTTCCCCCACTCTATCTCCGACCTGAAAGCCTTTAATCTATCCGTTTGGAGTTGCAATCCTCATCATACTATCAAAGCCTTCCATCACCAAAATGAACAAGAAAGGGGAAAGAGGATCACCTTGTCTCAGCACTTTTTCTGATTCGAAAAAACCACGGGTTCCCATTCACAAGAACAGAAAACTTCACTGTTTTTATACACACCTCAATGCACTTTATCCATTTGCTGCCAAATCCCATTTGTCTGAGAGTGTTTAGAAGGAAAGACCAATACACATGGTCATGGGCTTTCTAAATATCCAATTTGCACATTAGAGCAAGGGCTCCTCCCTTCATTCTTGAGTCAATGCATTCACTAGCAATGAGTATTGCATCCATGATTTACCTCCCATTTATAAAAGCCATTTGATGTTTGTTGATCAATTTTGCCACCACCTTTTTTAGCCTTTCAACCAACAATCTAGCAATGATCTTGTAGACTCCCCCCACCATGCTGATTGGCGTAAAATCCTTCAACTCTGATGCTCTAGGTTTCTTTGGGATTAAAGCAATAAAGTTTGTATTAAAACTCTTCTCAAAAATCTGATTAGAATGAAAATTTTGAATTGTATTGGTGATGTCTTCCTTCAATATGGCCCAAAAAGTCTAGAAAAATACCATCGGCTATCCATCAGGACCTGGGGTTTTCTCCTTTGCAGATAAGTCCAAACATACCCTTATCTCTTCTTCCTCAAAAGGTCTCGGAGCCATACTTTTTTTTTCTTCAGTGATCATTGTAGCATCCTGCAGTCTCGACTCAGCTTTCCCTCTTTGTATAGGTTTTTATAGAAATTATGCACAGCCTCTTTGATCACAGCTTGGTCCTAACTAACAACTCCATCTACTTCCAATTATATCTTTTATGAGAGGTTGCAATTCTGTTGAAAAATCGTGTGTTCTTGTCACCTTGTTTTAACCATAGGATTCTTGATATTTGCTTCCAAGCTAATTCTTCCTTCCTTGCCACATCTTCAAATTCCATGCCCAGATGTGTCCTTTGCAGCAGTTTCTCATCTGTGAGGGGCCTCTGTTCCTGAATTGTTTCCCAGTTAGAAATTTGATTGAGAATATCTTCCCTCCTTTGTCTCCAGTTCCCCTTATTATTTTTGCTCCACTCCTTAAGCTTAACTTTCAACATTTCAACTTTTCAGCCAAAATATAACCTGGTCTGCCAGTCACACCAAAAGACTCCCACCAATCTTTCACCTTCTCTTTGAATCCCCTCCACCTCAAACCACCATGCTTCAAATTTAAAGTAAGACTTTTTCCACCCATCATCTCCACAGGACAACACAATAGGATTATGATCTGAAGCAATTTTGGGGAAACTGTTTTGAATTATCTGTGTAAAACTATCTCCCCACTCTGCACAATAGAAATCTGTCAATTTTATTTCTCCCTTTCTCCAGGTGAAAGAGCCTCCACATAATGGAGGATCAACCATCTCCATTTCATCAATGAAGAATGAGAATTCTGACATAGCACCGGTCAATCTGTCACAATTTGTTCTCTCTGACGGGTATCTCATTTCATTTCAACTGCCTTGGCCTTGCTTTGTATTTTCAAATTCTTGATTCTCAATCTTTCATATCGCTTTCTGGCTAATAGTGTCTCCACTTTACCAAGTGGCACCCATTTCTTTCTTTATTTTCTTCCCAGAGAAAGTTCCTCCTGATTTTATCCAACCTATTCATAATTCCTGTGGGAATTGTAAACACATGCATCATATAAGTCGGAAGGGCATCAAGGACAAAATTTGTAAAGAGTCAATCTACTCCAAGAGATAGATATTGAGTCTTCCATGCCATTTATTCACACTTCTCAATCACAATATTCCATATTTTACTGGACGTAGATTTAGTTCCCAAAGGCATTCCCAAGTACATGGAAGGTAAGGCACCAATTTCACAACTTAACATTGCATTCAACATCTCCATATTTGGCACTACATTTATGGGATACAAGAAACTCCTCCGATTAATATGCAAGTCAGATGTTCCTTCAAATAGCTCTAGAATCACCATAAAAAAAATTAAGTTGCTCTTCTTCAGCATCACAAAATATGAGTGTATCATCAGCATATTGATGATGGGTTATCTCTACGCTGTATCTACCCGCTCTAGCAACATCAGAACCTTTTAGCCATCCTTTCAGATTTTGTTGTTTTAACCATCCTTTGTCTTGAGACCCTTTGTGCTCTAAAAAGACACGCCTCTGGGCTATTCATAAGACATGAGAAACACAGTTTTAATATGCATTATTCAATCAAGTGAATTTATTTCTGTCCAAAACCCATCCTCTCCATTAGGTCCATAAGATATCCTCAATTAACATGATCATATGCTTTCTCCATGTCTAGCTTACACAAAATACCTAATTCCTTTTGCTTCAACTTGAGTCTATTGCTTCATTGGCTACTACGCCAGCATACATGATTTCCCTTTAATGAAGGTCGTCTGTTAAGAGTACCAATTTAGCCATCACATTTTCCAGCCTTTCTGTTAGCACTTTGGAGAAAAGTTTGTGAATGTTGCCTATCAAGTAGTTTGTAAATAATTTGCCTTCCTTTCATGAAGGTCATTTGTAGAGTTTAGAATAGGAATAGGTATATACAAATCCTACTTAGAGTAAAAATAGGAATAGTATATAGTATCCTACTTGGTAAATGATTGAATTGTAATGTCTATGAATAAGGTCTCTATGTAATAATACAAATACACAATTCAATAATATTATTTTCATATATTTCTCACAAGGTATCCGAGTACAACTCATCCCAATTGTTGTTCACCGACGTTGGGCCCCCCCATTCATAAGTGCTCAAGCTCCAGTTGAGGCTGCATGGGAGTGTTACGAAGTCTCACATCAGCAAAGGGATGAGAAATTGGTTTCCTGATATGAAGTTGGACAAACATCCCCTCATAGGCTAGCTTTATAGGTTGAGTTAGGCGCAGGTGACATTTTTACATAGTATCGGAGCTTCTATGATCTTGGTAGAAAAGAAAAAAAAAACTTCTGCTGCCAGCGGGCACCTATGACCCATATATGTTGCATGTCTGGTAATTGGTTATTTTCACAAAAGTAGGGCCAATGATATACGTATGAACCCCATATTCAAGGGAACAAAACTAAAGCACTGAGGTCATAAGCGTCAATGCCCAGCGACTTTCTAGAGTTTTGTGTCAACCCCATATCTATCTGTGTTAGTGTAGCATCGTGTCATCTTTCTGATGACTACTTTCTCATATCTGATCTGTGTAGCACCGTGCCATCATTTTGATGACTACTTTCTTATATCTAATTTTGTATAGCACCATGCCATCTTCCGAGTAACTACTTTCTCACATCTGATTTTTGTAGCACTATGTGTCATCTCGGTTGCTACTTTCTTTTGTGTAGCATCGTGTCATCTTTCTAGTGACTACTTATTCATATTTAATTTGTGTAGCATCATGCCATCTTTTTCGTGACTACTTTTTCATATTTAATTTATATAGCACTGTCTCATCTTTTCGATGACTACTTTCTCATACCTAATTTGCATAACATCCTGTATCATTCTGGTGACTACTTTCTCTTAACCGATTTGCTAGCATCGTGCATCTTTAGGGTGACTCAGATCTATTTGCGTAGTTTCAACTTTTGTCAATGTTGTGCAAAATCTAAGAGATGAGTTTTCTAGCATTTTCTCTTTGCTTTAGATTCACTTTTGCCAAAAGGTTATACTCAAATATTTGGGGTGGATTACAATGGTACTTTTTTCACTGTGATCTGGATGAAGTAGTCTATATGGAGCGACCACTTGGATTTGCTGCTTATGGAGAGTTTAGTAGCCCAATATGTCGATTGCGCAAGTCACTCTATAGTCTGGAACGATCTTCTTAAGCTTGGCATGGGAAGTTGAGCATAGTAATTTAGGAGTTTGACATGACTAGAAGTGGATTTCATGAGAGGTGTAAGCGTATTGAGATCGATTGTCATTTCGTCAAAGAAAAGCTACTCTATAGATATATATTGTTACAAAATTTGTGAAGTCGAATGATCAACTTGGAGATATCTTTATCGGGTCCCTGTCCGATCCCCATATTAGTTACATCTCTAACAAGCAAAGTGCATATGATTTGTATGCACTAGCTTGAGGGGAGTATTCGATAAGAATAGACAAATACAACCGTACTTAAAAAATGAACACTTTTATCTTAAGTTACAAATGATTATTTACAGGCTACAGCCACACAAATTTCTATCATTCATTTTGGACCACAAATTCTAAAAGTCTCTTTCTTTCTTAAAACTCTATCCCGAGTCAAATTACCTCCATAAAATGGGACTAAGGGAGCATATAGTATCCTACTCGATAAAGGATTGTATTGTAGTGTCTATAACTAAGATCTCTTTGTAACATAGATACACAATTCAATAATATTCTCATATATTTCACATAAGAGGATCTACAAGTTAGCTCAGGATAACTATTAGGGACTTGGCTAGAAAATTTAGTTAGACTCTAAGATGGTTCAACTAGAACAGATTTTGCATAAATAGCATTTTTAGAAACAATTAAAGAATCCAACCCCTCATTTAGGGTCTATTTGGAAAGCCACCTAGTAATTGGAACTGGTGTAATTACTAGGGTAGTTATTACTAGCATAGTAATTACACTATTACCTGTTTGGTTGTCATAGTGTAATTACATTGTGATTACACAATCCTATTTGGATGTCACAGTGTAATCACACATGTTTTGTTTGGATGAATAATTGCAATCATAAAATTATATTAAATTTTAAAAATAAAAATTAATTATTTCAAATTTATACTAGACAAATAAGAACTTTATAAATGACATTACATTAAATATTTAAGATATATATTCTTTTTTGAAATTATATTAATTAATAAACATATATTCTCTAACTAATATTATGAAAAAATAATTGATTTATATCTTTTCAAATTAATATATTCAATTGAAATGATTATAAAAACTAAAGAAGTATGAAGTTTCTACGAACATCTTGAAATGTGTGTCTGATGAAAAGATTAATCTATAAATTCCCATAAATTACTAAAAGTTTGACGAAAAGATAATCTATCAAGTCTAATAGAAAAATGATGTGCAATGTAAATTCAATATTACTAAAACAAATGAAACTCAAAATATAGCACAAGTTATAAATTCAAAGCAAAAAATTAAAAAGAGTACTCTTATAGCAAATTCAACATAGCATAAAACATATGATTAATTTTTATTTTAAAAAAAACCGTAAGTCTATAACCTTACTTAACAATAAATTATATTTTAATTTAAAAAATTAGAATACCAATAAAATTATGCTAATGATAAAATAAGCATGACATAAAGAAATAGATGATCGAAATTGCATAAAATCACGTAAAGCAAGGTTGAGAACAATAAGATAATGAATATTAAAATATAAAATAAAAAATAAACTTTTAGAATAATAATAATAATGATAAAATAACTTAAAATAATAAAAGTAAAAAGATTAAAATAAAAAATAAAAATAGAAATAATAAAAAAAAAAGAAATTAAAAAGTAAGCTGGTAACTAAACCATGTAATTACCAGCAATTCACAGCCTCTGCCTGTGAATTGTAGAGTGTAATTACCCTGCCAATTACACCAATTACCGGCTGACCAAGTAATTACATGTCCAACCAATTAAGTGTAATTATATCAGTTACACCAAATCCAATTACCAGGGTATCCTTCCAAACAGGCCCTTAGTACAACCAATATGTGGTCCAAATCATAATTTAACTTTATGGTTGGATCCATTCATTATTTGTGTCTCATAGAAAGTGGTTTCGTCCAATTATGAGTCCATTTGATATGTTACGGTTCAAAAAAAGTGAATATATGAGGGCAGATTTTTTAGATGCAACAATTATAAAATACCGGGTGCAAAAAAAAGTGAATATATGAGGGCAGATTTTTTAGATGCAACAATTATAAAATACCAAATTGATCTGTGTTATAAAAGAAAATCTAGTGCAAACAACTATTTTTAAAGATCTTGAGAGCATAGCCTGTGGGGAAAAGGTGAAAAATATTGAGGATCAAGGAGAAACATTGAGGTAATGTCTTCACACATTCTTTGATAATTATAACATATTTGGATCATGCATCTAACACCATATCCCATGATTTTGATGGTCTTTCTGCCTTGGGGCTATACTATGGGGAACTGCCTTACCCCCGACAAAGGAGGAGGATCATTGAGGGTCAATCAGAAACAGTCTACCTATCCCAAAAAGGAGGGGGTACGACTACGTAAATTTTACTTAACCTTCCCTAGATCCCACTAGTGGAATTACACTAGGTTTGTTGTTGTAAAAAGATTGTTAACTACAAACACATTTCAGTGTTGATAGCTTTAAGGATAAATCAAACATTTTAACAGAACAAAGTGTTTATCAACACCTTATTTTCAGTTTCTGCACTACTATCCAAACATGTATGTGCTTATTCATAAATTCAACTCCAACACTTGTAAAGTGCTTTTCACTGTAACTACAACTCATTTTACTGTAGCTCAGTGGTAGAGTGGTCTGCTGTTAACCGATTAGTAATAGCTCAAGGTTATCTCAAACATTTTAACAAAACAAAATGTTTTATCAACACCTTATTGTCAGTTTCAGCACTTCTATCCAAACAGATGTACTTGTCCATAAATTCAGCTCCAACACTAACAAAGTGTTTTTTAGCACTTGAGGCTTAAAACCTACTTAAATTCTGCAATCCAGTTACAAATTGTATAAGAAATTCTAGCTTACGAAATTTAAAGAAAGTTCTACTGGTAGTCACAAAGTTAATAAAATTGATTACTGAAGTAGTTTGATTATTGAAGTAGTTTTTATAACTGAGAAGTCTACTCTCTGGTTTCAAAGCTCGGGGGCTGATTGGTCCAACCGTCTACCTTTGTCCATTTAAATACCAGATATCTGGTCTACAAGTCAGCTTCCAACATTGTGTTACTATTGTTTTGGGGACAAAATTGATTATTAATGTTGTCGCAATAACAAATGAAAACACAGCAAAATATTGCAATAGACCTTAAATGTTTGCTCAAATTACTCTGGCACAAACCTAGTATACACAACTCCTCATATGCAGCCCATAGCAATGGATCCAATAACAATGCCTGGTTGAAATGCTGGATGGAACTATTTCTTCTATCTGTATACCTGAAATAACTATCCAGTTCATTAGTACCTTGGAGGAGTGCAATCCAGGCTTTTTACAAGAGAAGATACATCACCATCGCAACTCTTCTTAAGCTCCATCAATTGTTGATTAACAAAAGGTTAAGGCAAAAAAGAAACAGAAAAATATACTCAACCTTAGGGAATAACTTATCAATAATATAAAATCCACAAAAAAAATTGAGGGCAAGCTTCTTAAAGTTTTTAAAGGAAAAAGTGAAAAAGGAATTATCATCTTAAAAAGAGGGGGTTATGAGGTCTGCCACGCTCTTAGATGATCTGAGATGCATATCTGCTACACTAATGTATCCAACAAAAAAAGTGGTTACAAGGCAGTAGAGATTATTCTCCTACAAAGATCAAGGGCATCAAAATGTCAATGTCCAGTTTGGTTTTTTTTGGCAAAACATGAATGCATTGTGGTGAAAAAACATGCTCCTCAACTATAATGACCAAGTCCCAAACACTGAAATTCAAACAAAAAAAGAATGGCCAAATACATAGATAGGGGAGCCCCTTTAACATGACACCTTTTGTAAGATAGCCTTATAAAGTTACAGAATGATTAGACACTTGAACTTGTTCCAAATGTATTGTTTGAATACAAGTATATTTTCCCTTCTTCCTTTTTCCAAAAATTATCTGGAAAAAACACCCAATATTTCAACCCATCTCTTTCCCATTCCGGCAAGCATCTGAATGAAACAAATTACATAGTTCCATTTCCCTAAGAAGAAATCTAGAAGGTCGTGAACTTAATGTTCTGCAGATTGCGTCGGCATCATCATTTCTGATGGCTTCCGACAAAGCTCCAGACTAGGAAACACCAAAAGCAAAACACACTTCATATTTTCGTGTAGAGAGAGCAATAAAAATATTAAAATTGTTGTATTTCGAACTTAAAAACAGACTTCCAAATTTAAATGAAGGAAGAAAGGTTGTGTCCAATTTCTGTGATGAGCTTGATCAGAAAGATGTTCCGCCGGCGAAACAAACTATTTTACAGAAAGGTCCAAGATAAAGTGTTGATTGATACTGATAGCTTAATTATAGGCGTAGAATAATTTGGAATTTAATATAATTGATTGTAATTGCCTAGGAATCGATTATGTGATAGTCTTTCCTAATTTAGTCTTAGGATTCATTGTATAAGTACTCATTCTCATGGATTGTATATTCACTAAGAAATACAAAGAAGCTTTTTCTTCTTCTTGAAATCTCCATGATGAGGTGAGTCATCTACCTCGCATCACTGGGGTTCTTTTTTTATCAAAGAGGTCGAATTGTCTCACTTTCGTTGGATGCCCACAACACAATCTCCACCTGATCAGTTCCTTTTGGAATTTTTTTTCGTTGAGGTCGCTAAAACATTTTGAGCCTACATCTCTATCAGTTTTTAATTTTATTCGATCATCGAAATATGCTTCCGGTGCAACACTAGCTTTCTAGCTAGACCACTTAGTAATTGGTTCACTACATGTCATTGCCAAGTGAATCTCATGCACTTGGTCTTAAAAATACAAGTGTTCACAGGACACACTTCAGTCAAGTAAAAGTGTCTAGATGGATACTAGAGAAGTTTAAAATGTTTATCTTCCAAAAAGTGCAAATTTTAAGGTGCTATCTAGGTATTTAGCCAAAAAGATGTTCAAGAAAAAATAATGAAAGAATCATATTAATTCATACAACACTTTCTGCACTTCAATGAAATGTTAATTTTCACATAAGAATAGAAGAATCAATATCTTTTAAGTAAATAAAGTTTGGCATTGTTCAAATACTTCATGGTGCAGTTTCCATAAAATTATTGACTTAAAAGAAAAAGAAAATGATGTTGAGTCTATGCTACCATTCTTCTCCATCATACACAGTTCAATACAAGAATAATTTGCACATAAGCATAGAAGGATCAAGTTTTAAAATTAATAAAGTTTGGCGATAGTTCAAGCATCTGATGATGCAGCGTCTATGCTATTATTTACTTTAAAGTAAAAGGAATAGATGACAGTTCTATTCCATTACATTCTCATCCATCATATAAAATAGCAAATACAGGATAGTGACCTTTATCAGCACGAAGTATCTTTCATGTGCACTAACAATTTGATGCTTATAACTAGAAAACAACCAAAATTCATTGTCATAGTAAAGCATTAGCTTCATTATTCAGATAGATCAAACCAATTTCAGAATGAAGAAGCAAGGCTAGAAGTTAATATTTCTCTTAAATAAATAATATATAAAATATGAACCTGTAAATAAGACCAAGAAGGTAATGCCCAGCTGCACCATTTGGAACCTACACAAGAACCAATTAGCTTATATAAATTAAAGAAGAATGTCAATGGGTAACACGAAGTGGAGATGAGAATACCATAAAATCTGCAAAGTGGATAGATATTTGGAAGGATGGTTTTACGACTCTACCTCTGCAGTTGGCTCATTAGGAGGGCAAAGTGCTGTCTCAGCTTCAGTGAGAAGACCCATGTGAAAGCATGATAGTGCAAACAAGTAGCGGGATTGAGCCATACTTGTCCCTTCATATAAAAATTTAAAAAAGGGATGATTATGAGCATAATCGGAAGATAATAGGGAGGAAAAAAAGAGATATTGCAACACAAAAATGCAGTCATACCCTTGAGAAGATGATATGCAGCATAAGCCTGTTGGTTGTGCAGGTAGCAGCCAGCTAAAAGCTGCATATTTGTCTGCGCATTATAGAATTGAACAACTTAAGAGATTTCAACACAAATGCGTTAAACCCTTACATTCTTGAGTCAAATTCCACTAAGGGCAACAAGAAACAAAAAAGTGAAGTCCAAGAACACAACCTAAAATCTCTATAAACCATAAATTGAGTAATACATATGTTTACAAAGACTGATGAAGTGAAAACAAAAAAAAAAGGGTGGAGTACCTCAGAGGGGAACTCGGCACAGAGTCGTTCACACATGAAAATGGCGTTGTGGTACATAAAATGGCCGAGGCTGTTTTGCACAGACTCAGTTAGTAGGGTTTCCATTGATGTTTGAACTCGAATTCAAAGAGAGCCCAGGTTAGAGAGAGGGAGAGGGAGAGGGAGAGGGGGAGGGAAGAGGGAGAAAGAGAGAGAGATTCAATTTTTCAATTTGACAGAAAAGGGTGCGACATTTTCTCCACCCTTCACCAAAATTTTATTAATAAAAATAACTGAAAATAAAATGGCAATAGAGCTCACCTCAAGCGGGGCGGATCTGTCCTATTAGCAGTCTACGTGCAGGGCGGAGAGAGTTCAAAAATAAACTTTTGAAATTTTTTCCAAAACGGGTTACGGGTTTAACAAATTATTTTCTTAATACATTATGTTTTTGGTCCTATTACTAATTTTGTTGTAATAGATACTAGTACTATGTAATCATTTTTTCTTTCTATAAAAATGGGTCAAGTTTATTCGATTCCAAATTTTTTGTTTTCAAAGAAAGTTATTACATCAACAACAAGCTCTATCACTAAAGTTAAGTTAGTCAAATTAGCTAAAAAAGAAATTAATCCTATTAATTATCTATAAAATATTATAATGTAGGGTTTGTAATCTATTTAAATTTATTAATTAGTGACACAGTGTTATAAAATGGAATAAAAAAAGAAGAAAAAACATAAAAACTTATGTCAGGTGGGGCGGGGCGGAGGGTGTGAAGATGGGGCCGGGTAAATGTGGGTGACAATGTGATAATGTTTCACCTCGCCCCGCCTCACTGTCATTCCTAAATACTCCCTCAGTTTCTATTTATATGTCATCACTGTTGTACGTACCGATGCGATGCATAGATAATATTAAAATATTATTTTTAGGAATTTTTTGTTGTGATATCTTCTACGATTATATTAAATCATACTACCTTTAAAAAAAGTCCTGCTATCGTATTGTTCCTTATTAATGGAATGTAATCCCTCCCCCTCCCCCTCATATAACGACCCTCTTAGTATGAATTTTGTCCATTTTTCTGAGCTCGACTCTTTATTAACCTTTACAGATAATTTATGACTTGTAGTAATGAGTCAAATAATTTTTCAAATCAAACAACTGATTATTTTGATACTAACAATAAAACAAGTAAAAATTAAAGGAATCCTATAGTGTAAGATAAGAATTACAATCTATCCCAACTAATTTACATTTTACAGAAAATCCCTTAAAAGGTCGACGTGTGATACATGGCTACCATCTGATAAATAGTAAATGATACACAGTAAATAAATAACTGTTGAGCTAAAAAAGGGAAAAATATAATAATTAATTATGTTGTGTCAGTTAGCTTAAATTACGGCTAACTGATCCTAAATACTCCATATCTTAATAGGTAATTGAGTAACACGTTACAAATATCAAATTTTCAAAATTATATCATCTACATTGACGAAAAGGTTATGAACATCCATTGAGAAAACGAGAAATTCAAATAAATTTCTGTTTTTTTTTCTGCTACATGATGAATATCAATTTTACTGAGGCATTCAGGAATTTGGGTCAGCGAAGTGCAATATGAAAGTTACAAAAGCGATGGAATTGTTGTTGGACAATCAATTTCGTTTATGAATCTCAAAGCAGCAATTGCAGTCGTGTCACGCCCCGAGCTACCCCAGAGACGCGGACACGGAACCTAGGACCACAAGTGATCTCAAGCTAACCCTGCTGGCATGATCATGAGCATACTAAAGATAATAAACTGTTGCGAAAGCTAAAGCATACTTAAAATGAAAAGATGGGGAATACCCATATTCTATAACTGAGATATTTGAAAACAATGAGTTTAATACAAAAGAAATATTAACTCAATACTAAGCTGAATCTAACTATGTCTGAAAATAGCCTTTAAACTAGACTAGAAATACTGGGACAGCCTCAGCTAAATCTAGCAAATACTGAAACTAAATGACTAAAGACTGAAATGAAACTCATGACTGTTGTCCTCGGAGAATGAGGACTCACCATTAAATCTGCTGAACTGGAGATCGGGAAATCGATCTATGCGTGATCTGGATGCTGAGAACCTAAACCTACATCACGAGAAGATGTAGCGCACGTATGCGTCATTACTTGAAAGGTACTGAGCATGTAGGATAGAGTAAAGCTGAAATAAAACATAACTGAACAAGCACAAAAACAAGTATAATAATCTGAACGTGATGTGCTGATTTCTGAGCTAACTGGATGCAATGACCAATTTATAACATGCTGAAACTGATACTGAATACACTGATAAATGGTCAATGCAGAGAGTCTGACTGAACTATGGGAGCTACTAATAACCGATAATAAAACCACATGAGCTAAATGTGGAGTCCGATGTATACGCCCCATCGAGAGGACCCAATATACCCTGCCAAAGGTATAAAGGCATGCTGGCGTGATCACTAAACTGATTGCCCACAGAGGGGACTTACAACCTACTTGGCTAGTAGTTCTGGGACTATTGGGTACGCTAAACCCTAGTCCAACTCGGTATTATGCTACTCCCAATGAATTCTGTAAATTAACTGATTATATCTGAATTTCTGTAAATACTGGATAGCTCGAAACTGAACATGCAAACTGAGAATGCAACAATTAATCTGGTAATTATGCATTTATAACTGAGGCATGTATATCTGAAGTGTCTGAAATATATGACCTAGCATGTGTAATTCAAGAACTAAAGAAATACAAAGCTAGGGTTCTGAAATTCATGCGATAATCTGAGTAATAACATGATAATCTGATTTGGAACATATATTTAATAAATTCATGAAGTTATATCAAAGTTCTAGAAACCCTAGGTTTAATCATGATAAGAGAATCAAGAACTGACTGAAACTAAGGACCCAATGGGTGAAAGGAACCCACTAGTGAAATCTCACATACTTGGTGACGAAATCCACGGAAAAATACTTAAGTTTCGAGGCTGGAACTGCTGGAGCTTGTGGTGTTCTTGAACTAGGATTCTTGAGCTTTTCTTTTCTCCTCTCTTGCTTCTAATTTTCTAAGTTTTGATTTAATGATTTGACTTGGATAT